>NC_140997.1:239405535-239697618 GCF_052327205.1 Somniosus microcephalus | reverse complement strand
GGGGGGAAAGAGATGGGGGGGGGGGAAAGAGATGGGGGGGGGGGGGAAAGAGATGGGGGGGGGGGGAAAGAGATGGGGGGGGGGGGAAAGAGATGGGGGGGGGGGGAAAGAGATGGGGGGGGGGGGAAAGAGATGGGGGGGGTGGGGAGAGAGGGGGGGGGTGGGGAGAGAGGGGGGGGGAGTGAGAGGGGGTATTTGTGGGGGGGGGGGGCAGTGAGAGGGGGTATTTGTGGGGGGAGGGGGGATTCCGGGACCTGGGATCATGCTGTGACTTGGCCCGAGCCGAGCCGAGCCTCTCCCCACCTGCTGCCCCGCGCTGTATGATGCCAATCTGGCCGCTCCCGCCAGCGCCTCCCGGGACCGCATTGCCATCGTCGCCGCTCAGCCTCACTCTGGCTCCAGCTCCGGCTCCAGCCTCAGCCCCAGTCCCAGTCTCAGATCTCCAGCTCCGGATCCGGCTCCAATCCCAGGCTCAGGCTCCGGGCCTGCGATTAAAGGCGCGGCCGTCACTCGGCCGACAGACAGTGAGCCTTTAATGACTGACAGCGGTGGGGCGGGGCCTCGCGAGTGTGACTGTGAACAGTCAGTGAATGTGAACTGTGAGTGTGAACAGTGAGCGTGAATAGTGAGTGTGAATGTCACCAGTGAATGAGTGCGAACAGTGAGTGTGAGTGCGAACAATGAATGTGAACAGTGAGTGAATGTCAATAGTGAGTGTGAACAGTGAGTCTGAGTGTGAACTGTGAGTGTAAACAGTGAGTGTAAGTAGAAACATCGAAGATAGGAGTTGGCCATTCGGCCCCTCGAGCCTGCTCCGCCATTTAATGAGATCATGGCTGATCCATCCAAACTCAGTACCCTGTCCCTGCTTTCTCCCCATACCCCTTGATCCCTTTAGCCTTAAGAAATATATGTAACTCCTTCTTGAATATATTTAATGAATTGGCCTCCACTGCCTTCTGTGGTAGAGAATTCCACAGGTTCACCACTCTCTGGGTGAAGAAATTCCTCATCTCTGTCCTAAATGGCTTACCCCTTATCCTTAGATTGTGACCCCTGGTTCTGGACTCCCCGGCCATCGGGAACATCCTTCCTGCATCTACTCTGTCTACTCCTGTTAGAATAATCCTGAGGATTGTGAGCAGTTTAGGATTCAACAAAGGAGGACAAAGGGATTAATTAAGAAAGGGGAAATAGAATATGAGAGTAAGCTTGCAGGGAACATAAAAACTGACTGTAAAAGCTTTTATAGCTATGTGATGAGAAAAAGATTGATGAAGTCAAGCGTAGGTCCCTTGCAGTCAGAATCAGGGGAATTTATAATGGGGAACAAAGAAATGGCAAACCAACTAAATACATATTTTGGTTCTGTCTTCACAAAGGAGGACACAAATAACCTCCCAGAGATGCCGGGGAACATAGGGTCTGATAAAAGGGTGGAACTGAAAGAAATCAGTATTTGTAGGGAAATGGTGTTAGGAAAATTGATGGGACTGAAGGCCGATAAATCCCCAGGGCCTGATAATCTACATCCCAGGGTACTTAAGGAAGTGGCCCTAGAAATAGTAGATGCATTGCTGGTCATCTTCCAGAACTCGATAGACTCTGGAACAGTACCCAAGGACACCCAGGTCTCGTTGCACTTCCCCTTCTCCCAATCTATTGCCGTTCAGATAATAATCTGCCTTCCTGTTTTTGACACCAAAGTGGATAACCTCGCATTTATCCACATTATACTGCATCTGCCATGCTTCTGTCCAATCACCCAACCTGTCCAAATCATACTGGAGTTTCTCGGCATCCTCCTCACAGCACACACGCCCACCCAGCTTTGTGTCGTCTGCAAACTTGGAGATATTACATCTAGTTCCCTCGTCTAGATCATTTATATATATTGTGAATAGCTGGGGTCCTAGGACCGATCCCTGCGGTACCCCACTGGTCACTGCCTGCCACTCGGAAAAAGACCCGTTTATTCCAACTCTTTGCTTCCTGTCTGCCAACCAGTTCTCTATCCAAGTCAGTACCTTGCCCCCAATCCCATGTGCCTTAACTTTACACGCTAATATCTTATGCGGGACCTTATCGAAAGCCTTCTGAAAGTCCAAATACACCACATCCACTGGTTCCCCTTATCTATTCTACCAGTTACATCCTCAAAAAATTCCAGTAGATTAGTCAAGCACGATTTACCTTTTGTAAATCCATGTTGACTTTGTCTGATCCTGTCACTGTTTTCCAAGTGCTCTGCTATTACATCTTTTATAATGGACTCTAGCATTTTCTCCACTACCGATGTCAGGCTTACCGGTCTATAATTCCCCATTTTCTCTCTACCACCTTTTTTGAATAGTGGGGTAACATTAGCTACCCTCCAATCCAGAGTCTATCGAATTTTGGAAGATGACCAGCAATGCATCTACTATTTCTAGGGCCACTTCCTTAAATACCCTAGGATGTAGATTATCAAGCCCTGGGGATTTATCGGCTTTCAATCCCATCAATTTCCCTAACCATTTCCCTACAAATACTGATTTCTTTCAGTTCCTTCCTCTCATTAGACCCTATGTTCCTGACATCTCTGGGAGGTTATTTGTGTCCTCCTTTGTGAAGACAGAACCAAAGTAGGTATTTAATTGGTCTGCCATTTCTTTGTTCCCCATTATAAATTCCCCTGATTCTGACTGCAAGGGACCTATGCTTGACTTCACCAATCTTTTTCTCTTCACATATCTATAAAAGCTTTTACAGTCAGTTTTTATGTTACCTGCAAGCTTACTCTCATACTCTATTTCCCCCTCTTAATTAATCCCTTTGTCTTCCTTTGCTGAATCCTAAACTGCTCCCAATCCTCAGGTTTACTGCTTTTTCTGGCCAATTTATATGTCCTCTCCTTGGATCTTATGCTATCCCTAATTTCCCTTGTTAGCCATGGTTGAGTCACCTTTTTTGTTTTATTTTTATGCCAAACAGGGATGAACAAATTCTGTAGTTGATCCATGCGATCTTTGAATGTTTGCCATTGCCTATCCACCGTCAACCCTTTGAGTAACATTCCCCAATCAATCCTACCCAACTCGCACCTCATACCATCGTAGTTTCCTTTATTTAAATTCAGGACCCTAGTCTCTGAGTCAACTACTTCACTCTCCATCTTAATGAAGAATTCTATCATATTATGATCGCTCCGACCCAAGGGCCCTCACACAACAAGATTGCTAATTAATCCTTTCTCATTACATAATACCCAGTCTAAGATGGCCTGATCTCCAGTTGGTTCCTCGACATATTGGTCCAGGAAACCATCCCGTATACACTCCAGGAATTCCTCCTCCACAGTATTGTTACTAATTTGGTTAGCCCAATCTATATGTCGATTAAAGTCACCCATGATAACTGCTGTGCCCTTATTGCACGCACCTCTAATTTCCCATTTAATGCCATCCCCAACCTCCGCATTACTGTTTGGAGGTCTGTATACCACTCCCACTAATGTTTTCTGCCCCTTCTACCCCTACAGATTCCACATCATCAGAGCTAATATCCTTCCTTACAATTGTGTTAATCCCCTCTTTAACCCTTTTTTCCTTTTTGCCTATCTTTCCTGAATATTGAATACCCCTGGATGTTGAGTTCCCAGCCTTGGTCACCCTGGAGCCATGTTTCTGTAATCCCAATCATATCATATCCGTTTACCTCTATTTGCGCAGCTAATTTAGCCACTTTATTACGAATGTGCCTCGCGTTAAGACACAAGGCCTTCATGCTTGTTTTTTTAACACTCTTACACCTTTTAGAATTATTATTTACTGTGGCCATGTTTGATTTAAACCCTTGATTTCTCTGACTGCCACCTTTGTTTTTCTCCTCCCTGTCTTTTTCTTCTATCCTTGTTTCCCTTTCCTCTGTCTCCCTGCTCAGGTTCCCAACCCCCTGCCATTTTAGTTTAAACCCTCCCCCAAAGCACTAGCAAACACTCCCCCTAGGACATCTGTCCCAGTCCTGCCCAGGTGCAAACCGTCCGGTTTGTACTGGTCCCACCTCCCCCAGAACCGGTTCCAATGTCCCAGGAATTTGAATCCCTCTCCCTGGCACCATTCCTCTAGCCACGTATTCATCTGAAATATCCTTCCATTTCTACTCTGACTAGCACGTGGCACTGGTAGCAATCCTGAGATTACTACCTTTGAGGTCCTATTTTTTAATTTACCTCCTAACTCCCTATATTCAGCTTTTAGGACCTCATCCCGATTTTTACCTATATCGTTGGTACCTATATGCACCACGACAACTGGCTGTTCACCCTCCCCTTCCAAAATGTTCTGAGACATCCTTGACCCTTCCAGGTGAAACAGTGATTTACTTGTACTTCTTGCAATTTAATATACTGTATTCGCTGCTCACGATGCGGTCTCCTCTACATTGGGGAGACCAAACGCAGATTGGGCGACCGCTTTGCGGAACACCTCCGTTCAGTCCGTACGGGTGACCCTGAGCTTCCGGTCGCCTGTCACTTTAATTCACCGCTTCACTCCCACTCTGATCTCACTGTCCTCGGGCTATTACACTGTTCCAATGAAGCTCAACGTAAGCTCGAGGAACAGCACCTCATCTTTCGATTGGGCACTTTACAGCCTGCCGGACTCAACACCGAGTTCAACAATTTCAGATAATTATCCCTGCCCCCATTTTTCATGCAGTATGATTTTTGCCATTCCCATTTGCAACATTTTATCTTTCCTGCCTCTTACAAAAGTACAGGATGTTCTTTCTATTTCTTCCTCCCCTCCTAACCCCCACCCTCCCCTGTCTCTGCACCTGCTTAATATCTGTTACATCTCCAGCTTTTTCCAGTTCTGATGAAGGGTCCCAGATATGAAACGTTAACTCTGTTTCTCTCTCCACGGATGCTGCCTGGCCTGCTGAGTATTTCCAGCATTTTCTGTTGTTATTTTAGGCAACACACCATCCTGGAGTCTCGTTTGCGGCCGCAGAAATGCCTATCTATTCCCCTTACAATAGAATCCCCTATTACTATAGCTTTCCCACTTTTTCCTCCCATCCTGTGCAGCAGAACCACCCCTGGTGCCAGGAAGTTGGCTGCTGCTGCCTTCCCCCGATAAGCCATCCTCCCCAACAATATCCAAAGCGGTATATCTGTATGAACAGTGATGTGAACAGAGAGCGAGAGTGAACAGTGAGTGTGAATGTGAACAGTGAGTGTGAACAGTGAGTGTGAACATTAACCGTGAGTGTGAATGCGAAGAATGAGTGTTAACAGTGAGTGTGAATAGTGGGTGAGTGTGAGCAGTGAGTGAGTGAACAGTGAGTATGAATGTTAACAGTGAATGTGAACAGTGAGTGTGAGTGCAAGTGTGAACAGTGAGTTTGAACAGTGAGTAAGAGTGTGAACAGTGATTGCAAACAGTGAATGTGAACAGCGAGTGTGAGTGTGAACAGCGAGTGCGAGTATGAACAGTGAGTGAGAGTGTGAACAGTGCGTGCAAACAGATAGTGTGAGTGAACAGTGAGTGCAAACCATGAGTGAGATGTGAACGGTGAGTGTGAACAATGAGTGTGAGTGTGAAGAGTGAGTGAGAGTGTGAGCAGTGAGTGCAAACCATGAGTGAGAGTGTGAACGGTGAGTGAAAACCATGAGTGAGATGTAAACAGTGAATGCGAACAGTGAGTGTGGATGTGAACAGTGAGTGTGAACAGTGAATGTAAATGTTAACAGTAAGCATGAGTGTGAATGTGAACGTGAACAGGGAGTGTGAACAGTCAGTGAGTGTGTGTGTGAACAGTGAGTGACAATGCGAGCAGTGAGTGTGAACGGTGAGTGTGAGTGCGAACGGTGAATGTGAACAGTGAGTTAGAGTGCGAACAATGAGTGCAAACAGTGAGTGTGAGTGAGAACAGTGAGTGCGAGTGTGAACCGTGAGTGAATAGTGAGCGAGCGTGTGAACAGTGAGTGCGAGCAGTGAAATGGACATAGGGTGTGAGTGTGAACAGTGCGTGTGAACAGTGAGTGAGAGTGTGAACAGTGAGTGCAAACCATGAGTGTGAGTGTGAGAAGTGAGTGTGAACAGTGAGTGTGTACAGTCAGAGAGTTTGAACAGTGAGTGAGAGTGCGACCAGTGAGTGTGAATAGTGAGTGCAAACAGTGAGTTAAGTGTGAATAATCCGTGCGAGCAGTGAGTGCGAACCGTGAATGTGAGTGTGAACAGTGAGTGTGAACAGTGAGTGAGAGTGTGCACCATGAGTGTGCACAGTGAATGTGAACAGCGAGTGTGAACAGTGAGTGTGCACAGTGAATGTGAACAGTGAGTGTGAGTGTGAACAGTGAGCGCAAGTGAAAAGTGAATGTGAACAGTGAGTGAGAGTGTTAACAGTGAGCTCTGAGTGTCGGTTACTTCCCTGATATCTGGAACAAAGGACTCATAACGCCCATATACAAAAGTGGGGACAAAGTCGACCCAAATAACTATCGAGGCATCTGTGTAAACAGTAACCTGGGGAAGGTATTCTGTAGCATCATAAACAAAAGACTTATAAACTTCCTTGAGGAGCACAATGTCTTGAGTAAAAGCCAAATTGGATTCCTGCCAAACTATGGAACATCAGATCATATCTTCACCCTACAGACCCTAATTGACAAACACGTTCATCAAAACAAAAGCAAAATCTACGCATGCTTTATAGATTTCCAGAAGGCTTTCGACTCCATCTGGCATGACGGTTTATTCCTGAAACTTATCGAAAGCGGGGTAGGGGGAAAAACATATGATGTAATTAAATCAATGTATACAAACAACAAATGTGCAGTTAAAATTGGAGACAAACAAACAAAATACTTCCCACAGGGGCGGGGGGTGACACAGGGCTCGCCAATCTCACCGAAACTCTTTAATATTTACATAAATGAATTGGCAAAACTACTTGAACAATCTACAGCACCCGGCCTCACCCTATATGAATCCAAGGTTAAATTCCTCCTCTATGCAGACGACCTGGTTCTGCTGTCACCAACTAAGGAGGGTCTACAGCAGAACCTGGATCTGCTGGAGTCGTACTGCCAGACTTGGGCCCTGACAATAAATCCCCAAAAAACCAAAGTCCTTGTGTTCCAGCAAAGATCCAGACATCAGGGACCCAAAATAAATTTCACACTAGGAACAACCAAAATTGAACAAACCACTAACTACACACACTTGGGCTTAAAAATCAGTTCTACGGGAAATTTCAAACTGGCTGTGAATGAACTGAAAGAGAAAGCAAGAAGGGCTTTCTATGCCATCAAAAAATCAATCCAAATAGAAATCCCAATTAGCATTTGGCTCAAAATTTTCAAATCAGTAATTGAACCAATTGCACTCTATGGCAGTGAGGTGTGGGGACCGCTAACACAACAAGAATTTGCAAAATGGGACAAACACCCAATTGAGATCCTACATGCAGAATTCTGTAAAAGTATCCTCCGGACTCAAAGGAAAACCGTAAACAATGCATGCAGGGCAGAACTAGGCCAATATCCATTAATAATCACTATCCAAAAAAGAGCCACCAAATTTTGGAAACACCTAGAAATGAGCAACCCCCAATGCTATCATTACGAAGCCCTGAAATGCCAAGAGAGGACCATAAAGAAGAATACCCTCAGTCAACTAGTCCTGGGACTCAGTGAAGTAACTACTAACAATACTAACAATAACCAGCCCCAGGACAGTGACAGCGTAACACAAAGAATTCGACCCAACACAATCGTCGCTAAGCAACAGGAAAAATATCTGTCATATTGATCTGTCATATTGGGCAGAAACAACAAAAACCCAAAGCAAACTCAATTGCTACTTGGCCCTAAACAGACAATACAACATGGCTGATTACCTGACCATGGTAAAGGATAGCAAACTGAGAAAAACTTTGACAATGTACAGACTTAGTGAACATAACCTGGCGATCGAAAAAGGTAGACACAGACGGACCCGGCTACCAAGAGAGGACAGGATATGCTCTCACTGCAGTCAGGGAGTGGTGGAGACAGAGGTGCACTTCCTCACAGCTTGTAGAAAATATCAGGGCATAAGGGAGAATTTCTACCCAAAATTCACAAAAATATGCCAGGAATTCAGAAATTTGAATGACGACCAAAAACTCCCATACCTACTAGGGGAAGAGAGAAATTGCGTAACACTAGCGGCACACTATGTTACAGCTTGCCATAAACAGAGGGACAACCACTAAATATAAGAAAAGAGTATATATAAATTATATGAAAGTATATTTATACACTCAGGGATATATCTGTTTATACACTATGGATAGATCTGTATTTTTGTGAACAAACATGAATGTTTTCCGATGCTTTGGCAACATAAGATGTAACTTGTCATGCCAATAAAGCGATTTGAATTGAATTGAATTGAATTGAGTGCAAACCATGAGTGAGAGTGTGAACAGTGAGTGCGAACAGTGAGTGTGAGTGTGAAAAGTGAGTGCACACAGTGAGTGTGAACAGTGAATGTGAACTGTGAGTGTGATCAGTGAGTGTGAACGTGAACTGTGAGTGTGAACGTGAACAGTGAATGTGGACAGTGAATGAGAAGAATGAGTGAGAGTGCGAACAGTGCTTGTGAGTGTGAACAATGGGTGTGAACGGTGAGTGAAAGTGTGAACAGTGAGTGTGAGTGTGAACAGTGAATGTGAACAGTGAGTGAACTGTGAATTTGAACAGTGAACATGAGTGAACAGTGAGTGTGAGTGTGAACAGTGATGTGAACAGTGACTGTGAGTGTGAACAGAGAGTGAGTGTGAACAGTGACTGTGAACTGTGAGTGTGATCAGTGAGTGTGAATGTGAACAGTGAATGTGGACAGTGAGTGAGAGTGTGAACAGTGAATGTGAACGGTGAGTGAACTGTGAATTTGAACAGTGAACATGAGCATGAACAGTGAGTGTGAGTGTGAACTGTGATGTGAACAGTGACTGTGAGTGT
Source organism: Somniosus microcephalus (assembly GCF_052327205.1). Lineage (NCBI taxonomy): Eukaryota > Metazoa > Chordata > Chondrichthyes > Squaliformes > Somniosidae > Somniosus > Somniosus microcephalus. Next base: position 239,688,623 of record NC_140997.1, on the reverse strand, counting down.
GAACAGAGAGTGAGTGTGAACACTGAATGTGAACAGTGAGTGTTAGCAGTGAGTGCAAATGGTGAGTGAAAGTGCGAGCAATGTGTGTGAGTATGAACAGTGAGTGTGAACAGTGAGTGTGAGCAGTAGTGAGAGTGCAAACAATGCAAGTGAGTGTGAACAGTGGGTGTGAACAGTGAACGTGAACATGAACAAGGAGTGTGAACAGTGAGTGTGAGTGTGAAAAGTGTGTGAGAACAGTGAGTGTGAGTGAACAGTGAGTGAGAGTGTGAACAGTGAGTGCGAACTGTGCGAGTGAGTGTGAACAATGAGTGTGAACAGTGAGTGCGAATGTGAACAGTGAGTGTGAACAGGGAGTGAGAGTGTGAACAGTGAGTGAGTGTGAAAAGCGTGTGCGAACAATGGGAGTGTGAGTGTTAACAGTGAGTGTGAACAGCAGGTATGGACAGTGAGTGTGAGTGTGAACAGTGAATATGAACAGTGAGTGAGCGTGTGAGCAGTGAGTGCTAACAGTGTGTGTGAGTGCGAACAGTGAGTGTGAACAGTGAATGAAAGTGTGAACAGTGAGTGAGTTTGAACAGTGAGTGTGAACAGTGTGAGTGCGAACAAGGAGTGTAAACAGTAAGTGAGAGTGTGAACAGTGAGTGAGAGTGCGAACCGTGAGTGTGAACAGTGTGTGTGAACCCTGAGTGTGAACAGGGAGTGTGAACAGTGAGTGTGAGTGAACAGTGAATGTGAGTGTGAACAGTGAGTGAGAGTGTGAGCAGTGAGTGAGTCTGAATAGTGAATGTGGACAGTGAGTGTGAGTGTGAACAGCAGGTGTGAACAGGGAGTGTGAACAGTAAGTGTGATTGTGAACAGTGAGTGTGGGCAGTGAGTGAGAGAGTGAGCAGTGAGTGCGAACAGTGAGTGTGAGTGCGAACAGTGAGTGTGAACAGTGAATGAAAGTGTGAACAGTGAGTGAGTTTGAACAGTGAGTGTGAGTGCGAACAATGAGTGTGAACAGTGAGTGAGAGTGGGAACAGTGAATGTGAACAGTGAGTGTGAACAGTGAATGTGAACATTAACTGAGTGAGTGTGAACAGTGAGTGTGAACAGTGAGCGAGAGTGTGAACAGTGAGTGAGAGTGGGAACAGTGAATGTGAACAGTGAGTGTGAACAGTGAATGTGAACATTAACTGAGTGAGTGTGAACAGTGAGTGTGAACAGTGAGCGAGAGTGTGAACAGAGAGCGAGAGTGTGAACAGTGAGTGTGAGTGTGAACCGTGAGTGAGAGTGCAAACCGTGAGTGTGAGTGCAAACAGTGAGTGCAAACAGTGAATGTGAACAGTGAGTGAGAGTGTGAACAGTGAGTGCAAACCATGAGTGAGAGTGTGAACAGTGAGTGAGAGTGCGAACAGTGAGTGTGAACAATGAATGCGAACAGTGAATGAGAGTGTGAACCGTGAGTGTGAGTTTGAACAGTGAGTGTGAACAGTGAGTGTGAGTGCGAACAATGAGTGTGAATAGTGAGTGCGGGTGTGAACAATGAGTGCGAGTGTGAACAGTGAGTGTTCACCACTACTCTGCTTTCTGTCCATTAGCCAATTTTGTATCCATGCTGCCACTTTCCCTTTAAAACCAGGAGCTTTTATTTTGCTAACAAGTCTATTATGTGGTACTTTATCAAATGCCTTTTGAAAGTCCATTTTTTAAATTCGTTTTTATGGGATGTGGGCATTGCTGGCAAGGCCAGCATTTATTGCCCATCCCTAATTGCCCTTGAGAAGGTTGTGGTGAGCCGCCTTCTTGAACTGCTGCAGTCCGTGTGGTGAAGGTGCTCCCACAGTGCTGTTAGGGAGGGAGTTCCAGGATTTTGACCCAGCGACGATGAAGGATCGGCGATATACTTCTAAGTCAGGATGGTGTGTGAATTGGAGGGGAACTTGGAGGTACACAACATCAACCACACTACCCTCATCAACCCTCTCCGTTACTTCATTTGAAGAACTCAATCAAGTTTGTCAGACACAATTTGCCTTTATCAAATCCATGCTGGCTGTCATTTATTAACCCAGATTTTTCCAAATGACAATTAATTTTGTCCTGGATTATTGTCTCTAAAAGTTAGGCTAACCAGCCTGTAGTTTCCGGGTTTATCCCTCTCCCCTTCCATGAAGATAATAGTGATGACGAACATCAGAGTTTTACTCTCTTCTGTTGTACGAATAGGACTAATTTGTGTTAAAGTATTGAACTGAGATCTTCTGATTCTGCTGGTGTGTCGATGAGAGGGGCCTGTACTAGCGAGAACTCCTGGACATGGCAACAGGAGTAGGCCATTCAGCCCCTCGAGCCCATTCAACATTACAAGCATGGCAGCCATTTGTGCGTGGCAGTGGCTCGCCTCGAGTTGCTTCTGCTTCAAGCCATCGAAGACTTGGTTTTTTTCTCTCAATTTTATTTGTCATAACCTCTATTCTCAATGTCAGAAATTCAGGTTAACAAATTTTTATTTAAAAAATTTCCATTAAATGTTGACAGAAGCAGAGCAATGTCCCAGTTTGGCACCGATGGATAAAATACACAGAGCGAATCCGTCTGTCGCTCGTGTCCCACAGCCTTGGCCAATCAGCAGCCACAGAAGCTCGGAGTGAATGAGTTGCTGAGTGTCCCTGTTGCGTTAAGGTCTTAGAATCAACTCCATTTAGGAAAGGTCACAGTGACGGACCTCTGTGTCCTCTTTTTCCAATTTGCTCCTTTGCAGAGATGGGAAGTGGTGATGTATGAAAATCTGGCTGTGTTTCTTCTCTCAGGCACCTGTGTTAATAATACATATACTGTCAAAGTGAGCAATGGAAATGGGGCACAGCATCACACGGGCACTGTCGGCATCACAGGAACTGTCCTACTTAAAGATTTATATAAAAGTATGCCCTAAATTTAAAGGACTTGCTGTGTGGAACCTGAGGGAGTGTTTATGCTGCCAACTAATTCTACTTTGCAGTATTGTGAAAGTTTTGCATAAACCCAGAGATTGGGGCCTAAACTGATTCTGGATAGAAATAGGGTGAGACCCCTGATGCGCTATCAATTACTCATAAAAGACGGAGAGTTAGGAGAGTAACTAAAAGGCTTTTATTAGCAAAGAACAGAGCATGCCTCTCGTGGTTGACTGGGTTCCAAGAAGGCAGGGGGCTGCAGAGCAGTCACCTTTATACCTGGGCCTGTGGGTGGAGCCAGGGGCGGAGCCAGCAGAGGCATGTTGAGGCATGCATAGATACAACAGTGTGCAACAACAACAACGGTGAACAACAATAACAGTGGTTTACCACAACCCCTAGAGGGGCAGTGGGATTAGTTTGGGATTGATACAGGGCTATGGGAAAATCACGGGGGAATGGGATTAGTTTGGGCTCATTCTGTGCTGTAAACACAGTGTGGCGTCAAACCAGGTTGAATTGTTTTGAACCTCCCTGGAAGTAATTGAGATGTTTTGGAGAGGGGACTCCAGCCTGGGACTGGAAACATTGAAGGCAGGGCACAGAGACAGGAATTGAGTTCCACAGTGTGCTCACCAAGAGGACACGGGGGCGATTATGCACAGTCAGTGCCACACACTGGAGGCCTTGGGGAAAAAAGTGACTCTGGTGATACAAAAGGGATCCCGTTGCTGGGATTGAACTGTGAGAGCGGTAGTGAGTGGAGAATGGATCTGGTGTGGGACAGAGTGAGGAATGGATCTGGTGTGGGACAGAGTGAGGAATGGATCTGGTGTAGGACAGAGTGAGGAATGGATCCATTTGGGACAGTGAGTGAGGAATGGATCTGGTGTGGGACAGTGAGTGGGGAATGGATTTGCTGTGGGACAGTGAGTGGGGAATGGATCTGGTGTGGGACAGAGTGACGAATGGATCTGGTGTGGGACAGTGAGTGGGGAATGGATCTGGTGTGGGACAGAGTGAGGAATGGATCTGGTGTGGGACAGAGTGAGGAATGGATCTGGTGTGGGACAGTGAGTGGGGAATGGATCTGGTGTGGGACAGAGTGAGGAATGGATCTGGTGTGGGACAATGAGTGAGGAATGGATCTGGTGTGGGACAGAGTGAGGAATGGATCTGGTGTGGGACAGAGTGAGGAATGGATCTGGAGTGGGACAGAGTGACGAATGGATCTGGTGTGGGACAGAATGGGGAATGGATCTGGTGTGGGACAGAGTGGGGAATGGATCTGGAGTGGGACAGAGTGGGGAAGGGATCTGGTGTGGGACAGAGTGGGGAAGGGATCTGGTGTGGGACAGAGTGGGGAATGGATCTGGTGTGGGACAGAGTGAGGAATGGATCTGGTGTGGGACAGTGAGTGAGGAATGGATCTGGTGTGGTACAGCGAGTGGGGAATGGATCTGATGTGTGACAGTGAGTGGGGAATGGATCTGGTGTGGGACAGTGACTGGGGAATGGATCTGGTGTGGGACAGAGTGAGGAATGGATCTGGTGTGGGACAGTGAGTGGGGAATGGATCTGGTGTGGGACAGTGAGTGAGGAATGGATCTGGTGTGGGACAGTGAGTGAGGAATGGATCTGGTGTGGGACAGAGTGAGGAATGGATCTGGTGTGGGACAGAGTGAGGAATGGATCTGGTGTGGGACAGTGAGTGAGGAATGGATCTGGTGTGGGACAGTGAGTGAGGAATGGATCTGGTGTGGGACAGTGAGTGAGGAATGGATCTGGTGTGGGACAGTGAGTGGGTAATGGATCTGGTGTGGGACAGAGTGAGGAATGGATCTGGTGTGGGACAGAGTGAGGAATGGATCTGGTGTGGGACAGTGAGTGAGGAATGGATCTGGGGTGGGACAGAGTGAGGAATGGATCTGGTGTGGGACAGAGTGAGGAATGGATCTGGTGTGGGACAGTGAGTGAGGAATGGATCTGGTGTGGGACAGAGTGAGGAATGGATCTGGTGTGGGACAGAGTGAGGAATGGATCTGGTGTGGGACAGAGTGAGGAATGGATCTGGTGTGGGACAGAGTGAGGAATGGATCTGGTGTGGGACAGTGAGTGAGGAATGGATCTGGTGTGGGACAGTGAGTGAGGAATGGATCTGGTGTGGGACAGTGAGTGGGGAATGGATCTGGTGTGGGACAGTGAGTGAGGAATGGATCTGGTGTGGGACAGAGTGAGGAATGGATCTGGTGTGGAACAGTGAGTGAGGAATGGATCTGGTGTGGGACAGCGAGTGAGGGATGGATCTGGTGTGGGACAGAGTGAGGAATGGATCTGCTGTGGGACAGTGAGTGAGGAATGGATCTGGTGTGGGACAGAGTGAGGAATGGATCTGGTGTGGGACAGTGAGTGAGGAATGGATCTGGTGTGGGACAGAGTGAGGAATGGATCTGGTGTGGGACAGTGAGTGAGGAATGGATCTGGTGTGGGACAGTGAGTGAGGAATGGATCTGGTGTGGGACAGTGAGTGAGGAATGGATCTGGTGTGGGACAGTGAGAGAGGAATGGATCTGGTGTGGGACAGTGAGTGAGGAATGGATCTGGTGTGGGACAGTGAGTGAGGAGTGGATCTGGTGTGGGACAGAGAGTGAGGAGTGGATCTGGTGTGGGACAGTGAATGAGGAATGGATCTGGTGTGGGACAGTGAGTCAGGAATGGATCTGGTGTGGGACAGAGTGATGAATGGATCTGGTGTGGGACAGTGAATGAGGAATGGATCTGGTGTGGGACAGTGAGTGAGGAATGGATCTGGTGTGGGACAGTGAATGGGTAATGGATCCGGTGTGGGACAGAGTGAGGAATGGATCTGGTGTGGGACAGAGTGAGGAATGGATCTGGTGTGGGACAGTGAGTGAGGAATGGATCTGGTGTGGGACAATGAGTGAGGAATGGATCTGGTGTGGGACAGAGTGAGGAATGGATCTGGTGTGGAACAGTGAGTGAGGAATGGATCTGGTGTGGGACAGTGAGTGAGAAATGGATCTGGTGTGGGACAGAGTGAGGAATGGATCTGGTGTGGGACAGTGAGTGAGGAATGGATCTGGTGTGGGACAGAGTGAGGAATGGATCTGGTGTGGGACAGTGAGCCAGGAATGGATCTGGTGTGGGACAGTGAGTGGGGAATGGATCTGGTGTGGGACAGTGAGTGAGGAATGGATCTGGTGTGGGACAGTGAATGAGGAATGGCTCTGGTGTGGGACAGAGTGAGGAATGGATCTGGTGTGGGACAGAGTGAGGAATGGATCTGGTGTGGGACAGTGAGTGAGGAATGGATCTGGTGAGGGACAGTGAGTGAGGAATGGATCTGGTGTGGGACAGAGTGAGGAATGGATCTGGTGTGGGACAGAGTGAGGAATGGATCTGGTGTGGGACAGTGAGTGAGAAATGGATCTGGTGTGGGACAGTGAGTGAGGAATGGATCTGGTGTGGGACAGAGTGAGGAATGGATCTGGTGTGGGACAGTGAGTGAGGAATGGATCTGGAGTGGGACAGAGTGATGAATGGATCTGGTATGGGACAGAATGGGGAATGGATCTGGTGTGGGACAGAGTGGGGAATGGATCTGGAGTGGGACAGAGTGGGGAAGGGATCTGGTGTGGGACAGAGTGGGGAAGGGATATGGTGTGGGACAGAGTGGGGAATGGATCTGGTGTGGGACAGAGTGAGGAATGGATCTGGTGTGGGACAGTGAGTGAGGAATGGATCTGGTGTGGTACAGCGAGTGGGGAATGGATCTGATGTGTGACAGTAAGTGGGGAATGGATCTGGTGTGGGACAGTGACTGGGGAATGGATCTGGTGTGGGACAGAGTGAGGAATGGATCTGGTGTGGGACAGTGAGTGGGGAATGGATCTGGTGTGGGACAGTGAGTGAGGAATGGATCTGGTGTGGGACAGTGAGTGAGGAATGGATCTGGTGTGGGACAGAGTGAGGAATGGATCTGGTGTGGGACAGAGTGAGGAATGGATCTGGTGTGGGACAGTGAGTGAGGAATGGATCTGGTGTGGGACAGTGAGTGAGGAATGGATCTGGTGTGGGACAGTGAGTGGGTAATGGATCTGGTGTGGGACAGAGTGAGGAATGGATCTGGTGTGGGACAGAGTGAGGAATGAATCTGGTGTGGGACAGTGAGTGAGGAATGGATCTGGTGTGGGACAGAGTGAGGAATGGATCTGGTGTGGGACAGAGTGAGGAATGGATCTGGTGTGGGACAGTGAGTGAGGAATGGATCTGGTGTGGGACAGAGTGAGGAATGGATCTGGTGTGGGACAGAGTGAGGAATGGATCTGGTGTGGGACAGTGAGTTAGGAATGGATCTGGTGTGGGACAGTGAGTGAGGAATGGATCTGGTGTGGGACAGTGAGTGGGGAATGGATCTGGTGTGGGACAGTGAGTGAGGAATGGATCTGGTGTGGGACAGAGTGAGGAATGGATCTGGTGTGGAACAGTGAGTGAGGAATGGATCTGGTGTGGGACAGTGAGTGAGAAATGGATCTGGTGTGGGACAGCGAGTGAGGGATGGATCTGGTGTGGGACAGAGTGAGGAATGGATCTGGTGTGGGACAGTGAGTGAGGAATGGATCTGGTGTGGGACAGAGTGTGGAATGGATCTGGTGTGGGACAGTGAGTGAGGAATGGATCTGGTGTGGGACAGAGTGAGGAATGGATCTGGTGTGGGACAGTGAGTGAGGAATGGATCTGGTGTGGGACAGTGAGTGAGGAATGGATCTGGTGTGGGACAGTGAGTGAGAAATGGATCTGGTGTGGGACAGTGAGTGAGAAATGGATCTGGTGTGGGACAGTGAGTGAGGAATGGATCTGGTGTGGGACAGAGTGAGGAATGTATCTGGTGTGGGACAGAGTGAGGAATGGATCTGGTGTGGGACAGTGAGTGAGGAATGGATCTGGTGTGGGACAGAGTGAGGAATGGATCTGGTGTGGGACAGTGAGTCAGGAATGGATCTGGTGTGGGACAGTGAGTGGGGAATGGATCTGGTGTGGGACAGTGAGTGAGGAATGGATCTGGTGTGGGACAGTGAATGAGGAATGGCTCTGGTGTGGGACAGTGAGTGAGGAATGGATCTGGTGTGGGACTGAGTGAGGAATGGATCTGGTGTGGGACAGTGAGTGAGAAATGGATCTGGTGTGGGACAGCGAGTGAGGGATGGATCTGGTGTGGGACAGAGTGAGGAATGGATCTGGTGTGGGACAGTGAGTGAGGAATGGATCTGGTGTGGGACAGAGTGAGGAATGGATCTGGTGTGGGACAGTGAGTGAGGAATGGATCTGGTGTGGGACAGAGTGAGGAATGGATCTGGTGTGGGACAGTGAGTGAGGAATGGATCTGGTGTGGGACAGTGAGTGAGGAATGGATCTGGTGTGGGACAGTGAGTGAGGAATGGATCTGGTGTGGGACAGTGAGAGAGGAATGGATCTGGTGTGGGACAGTGAGTGAGGAATGGATCTGGTGTGGGACAGTGAGTGAGGAGTGGATCTGGTGTGGGACAGAGAGTGAGGAATGGATCTGGTGTGGGACAGTGAATGAGGAATGGATCTGGTGTGGGACAGTGAGTGAGGAATGGATCTTGTGTGGGACAGAGTGAGGAATGGATCTGGTGTGGGACAGAGTGAGGAATGGATCTGGTGTGGGACAGTGAGTGAGGAATGGATCTGGTGTGGGACAGTGAGTGAGGAATGGATCTGGTGTGGGACAGTGAGTGGGTAATGGATCTGGTGTGGGACAGAGTGAGGAATGGATCTGGTGTGGGACAGAGTGAGGAATGAATCTGGTGTGGGACAGTGAGTGAGGAATGGATCTGGTGTGGGACAGAGTGAGGAATGGATCTGGTGTGGGACAGAGTGAGGAATGGATCTGGTGTGGGACAGTGAGTGAGGAATGGATCTGGTGTGGGACAGAGTGAGGAATGGATCTGGTGTGGGACAGAGTGAGGAATGGATCTGGTGTGGGACAGTGAGTTAGGAATGGATCTGGTGTGGGACAGTGAGTGAGGAATGGATCTGGTGTGGGACAGTGAGTGGGGAATGGATCTGGTGTGGGACAGTGAGTGAGGAATGGATCTGGTGTGGGACAGAGTGAGGAATGGATCTGGTGTGGGACAGTGAGTGAGGAATGGATCTGGTGTGGGACAGAGTGAGGAATGGATCTGGTGTGGGACAGTGAGTGAGGAATGGATCTGGTGTGGGACAGAGTGAGGAATGGATCTGGTGTGGGACAGTGAGTGAGGAATGGATCTGGTGTGGGACAGTGAGTGAGGAATGGATCTGGTGTGGGACAGTGAGTGAGAAATGGATCTGGTGTGGGACAGTGAGTGAGGAATGGATCTGGTGTGGGACAGAGTGAGGAATGTATCTGGTGTGGGACAGAGTGAGGAATGGATCTGGTGTGGGACAGTGAGTGAGGAATGGATCTGGTGAGGGACAGAGTGAGGAATGGATCTGGTGTGGGACAGTGAGTCAGGAATGGATCTGGTGTGGGACATTGAGTGGGGAATGGATCTGGTGTGGGACAGTGAGTGAGGAATGGATCTGGTGTGGGACAGTGAATGAGGAATGGCTCTGGTGTGGGACAGTGAGTGAGGAATGGATCTGGTGTGGGACTGAGTGAGGAATGGATCTGGTGTGGGACAGAGTGAGGAATGGATCTGGTGTGGGACAGTGAGTGAGGAATGGATCTGGTGTGGGACAGTGAGTGAGGAATGGATCTGGTGTGGGACAGTGAGTGGGGAATGGATCTGGTGTGGGACAGTGAGTGAGGAATGGATCTGGTGTGGGACAGAGTGAGGAATGGATCTGGTGTGGAACAATGAGTGAGGAATGGATCTGGTGTGGGACAGTGAGTGAGAAATGGATCTGGTGTGGGACAGCGAGTGAGGGATGGATCTGGTGTGGGACAGAGTGAGGAATGGATCTGGTGTGGGACAGTGAGTGAGGAATGGATCTGGTGTGGGACAGAGTGAGGAATGGATCTGGTGTGGGACAGTGAGTGAGGAATGGATCTGGTGTGGGACAGAGTGAGGAATGGATCTGGTGTGGGACAGTGAGTGAGGAATGGATCTGGTGTGGGACAGTGAGTGAGGAATGGATCTGGTGTGGGACAGTGAGTGAGGAATGGATCTGGTGTGGGACAGTGAGAGAGGAATGGATCTGGTGTGGGACAGTGAGTGAGGAATGGATCTGGTGTGGGACAGTGAGTGAGGAGTGGATCTGGTGTGGGACAGAGAGTGAGGAATGGATCTGGTGTGGGACAGTGAATGAGGAATGGATCTGGTGTGGGACAGTGAGTGAGGAATGGATCTTGTGTGGGACAGAGTGAGGAATGGATCTGGTGTGGGACAGAGTGAGGAATGGATCTGGTGTGGGACAGTGAGTGAGGAATGGATCTGGTCTGGGACAGTGAGTGAGGAATGGATCTGGTGTGGGACAGTGAGTGGGTAATGGATCTGGTGTGGGACAGAGTGAGGAATGGATCTGGTGTGGGACAGAGTGAGGAATGAATCTGGTGTGGGACAGTGAGTGAGGAATGGATCTGGTGTGGGACAGAGTGAGGAATGGATCTGGTGTGGGACAGAGTGAGGAATGGATCTGGTGTGGGACAGTGAGTGAGGAATGGATCTGGTGTGGGACAGAGTGAGGAATGGATCTGGTGTGGGACAGAGTGAGGAATGGATCTGGTGTGGGACAGTGAGTTAGGAATGGATCTGGTGTGGGACAGTGAGTGAGGAATGGATCTGGTGTGGGACAGTGAGTGGGGAATGGATCTGGTGTGGGACAGTGAGTGAGGAATGGATCTGGTGTGGGACAGAGTGAGGAATGGATCTGGTGTGGAACAGTGAGTGAGGAATGGATCTGGTGTGGGACAGTGAGTGAGAAATGGATCTGGTGTGGGACAGCGAGTGAGGGATGGATCTGGTGTGGGACAGAGTGAGGAATGGATCTGGTGTGGGACAGTGAGTGAGGAATGGATCTGGTGTGGGACAGAGTGAGGAATGGATCTGGTGTGGGACAGTGAGTGAGGAATGGATCTGGTGTGGGACAGAGTGAGGAATGGATCTGGTGTGGGACAGTGAGTGAGGAATGGATCTGGTGTGGGACAGTGAGTGAGGAATGGATCTGGTGTGGGACAGTGAGTGAGAAATGGATCTGGTGTGGGACAGTGAGTGAGGAATGGATCTGGTGTGGGACAGAGTGAGGAATGTATCTGGTGTGGGACAGAGTGAGGAATGGATCTGGTGTGGGACAGTGAGTGAGGAATGGATCTGGTGTGGGACAGAGTGAGGAATGGATCTGGTGTGGGACAGTGAGTCAGGAATGGATCTGGTGTGGGACATTGAGTGGGGAATGGATCTGGTGTGGGACAGTGAGTGAGGAATGGATCTGGTGTGGGACAGTGAATGAGGAATGGCTCTGGTGTGGGACAGTGAGTGAGGAATGGATCTGGTGTGGGACTGAGTGAGGAATGGATCTGGTGTGGGACAGAGTGAGGAATGGATCTGGTGTGGGACAGTGAGTGAGGAATGGATCTGGTGTGGGACAGTGAGTGAGGAATGGATCTGGTGTGGGACAGTGAGTGGGGAATGGATCTGGTGTGGGACAGTGAGTGAGGAATGGATCTGGTGTGGGACAGTGAGTGAGGAATGGATCTGGTGTGGGACAGTGAGTGAGAAATGGATCTGGTGTGGGACAGTGAGTGAGGAATGGATCTGGTGTGGGACAGAGTGAGGAATGGATCTGGTGTGGGACAGAGTGAGGAATGGATCTGGTGTGGGACAGAGTGAGGAATGGATCTGGTGTGGAACAGTGAGTGAGGAATGGATCTGGTGTGGGACAGTGAGTGAGAAATGGATCTGGTGTGGGACAGTGAGTGAGGAATGGATCTGGTGTGGGACAGAGTGAGGAATGGATCTGGTGTGGGACAGTGAGTGAGGAATGGATCTGGTGTGGGACAGTGAGTGAGGAATGGATCTGGTGTGGGACAGTGAGTGAGGAATGGATCTGGTGTGGGACAGTGAGAGAGGAATGGATCTGGTGTGGGACAGTGAGTGAGGAATGGATCTGGTGTGGGACAGTGAGTGAGGAATGGATCTGGTGTGGGACAGTGAGTGAGGAATGGATCTGGTGTGGGACAGTGAGAGAGGAATGGATCTGGTGTGGGACAGTGAGTGAGGAATGGATCTGGTGTGGGACAGTGAGTGAGGAGTGGATCTGGTGTGGGACAGAGAGTGAGGAATGGATCTGGTGTGGGACAGTGAATGAGGAATGGAGCTGGCGTGGGACAGTGAGTGAGGAATGGATCTTGTGTGGGACAGAGTGAGGAATGGATCTGGTGTGGGACAGAGTGAGGAATGGATCTGGTGTGGAACAGTGAGTGAGGAATGGATCTGGTGTGGGACAGTGAGTGAGAAATGGATCTGGTGTGGGACAGTGAGTGAGGAATGGATCTGGTGTGGGACAGAGTGAGGAATGTATCTGGTGTGGGACAGAGTGAGGAATGGATCTGGTGTGGGACAGTGAGTGAGGAATGGATCTGGTGTGGGACAGAGTGAGGAATGGATCTGGTGTGGGACAGTGAGTCAGGAATGGATCTGGTGTGGGACAGTGAGTGGGGAATGGATCTGGTGTGGGACAGTGAGTGAGGAATGGATCTGGTGTGGGACAGTGAATGAGGAATGGCTCTGGTGTCGGACAGTGAGTGAGGAATGGATCTGGTGTGGGACAGAGTGAGTAATGGATCTGGTGTGGGACAGAGTGAGGAATGGATCTGGTGTGGGGCAGTGAGTGAGGAATGGATTTGGTGTGGGACAGTGAGTGGGGAATGGATCTGGTGTGGGACAGTGAGTGGGGAATGGATCTGGTGTGGGACAGAGTGAGGAATGGATCTGGTGTGGGACAGTGAGTGAGGAATGGATCTGGTGTGGGACAGAGTGAGGAATGGATCTGGTGTGGGACAGTGAGTGAGGAATGGATCTGGTGTGGGACAGAGTGAGGAATGGATCTGGTGTGGAACAGTGAGTGAGGAATGGATCTGGTGTGGGACAGTGAGTGAGAAATGGATCTGGTGTGTGACAGTGAGTGAGGGATGGATCTGGTGTGGGACAGAGTGAGGAATGGATCTGGTGTGGGACAGAGTGAGGAATGGATCTGGTGTGGGACAGTGAGTGAGGAATGGATCTGGTGTGGGACAGTGAGTGAGGAATGGATCTGGTGTGGGACAGTGAGTGAGGAATGGATCTGGTGTGGGACAGTGAGAGAGGAATGGATCTGGTGTGGGACAGAGTGAGGAATGGATCTGGTGTCGGACAGTGAATGAGGAATGGATCTGGTGTGGGACAGTGAGTGAGGAATGGATCTGGTGTGGGACAGTGAGTGGAGAATGGATCTGGTGTGGGACAGTGAGTGAGGAATGGATCTCGTATGGGACAGTGAGTGGGGAATGGATCTGGTGTGGGACAGTGAGTGAGGAATGGATCTGGTGTGGGACAGAGTGAGGAATGGATCTGGTGTGGGACAGTGAGTGAGGAATGGATCTGGTGTGGGACAGTGAGTGAGGAATGGATCTGGTGTGGGACAGTGAGTGAGGAATGGATCTGGTGTGGGACAGAGAGTGAGGAATGGATCTGGTGTGGGACAGTGAGTGAGGAATGGATCTGGTGTGGGACAGTGAGTGAGGAATGGATCTGGTGTGGGACAGAGTGAGGAATGGATCTGGTGTGGGACAGTGAGTGGGGAATGGGTCTGGTGTGGGACAGAGAGTGGGGAATGGATCTGGTGTGGGACAGTGAGTGAGGAATGGATCTGGTGTGGGACAGTGAGTGGGGAATGGATCTGGTGTGGGACAGTGAGTGGGGAATGGATCTGGTGTGGGAGAGAGAGTGGGGAATGGATCTGGTGTGGGACAGAGTGTGAGGAATGGATCTGGTGTGGGACAGTGAGTGAGGAATGGATCTGGTGTGGGACAGTGAGTGAGGAATTGATCTGGTGTGGGACAGAGAGTGGGGAATGGATTTGGTGTGGGACAGTGAGTGGGGAATGGATCTGGTGTGGGACAGAGTGAGGAATGGATCTGGTGTGGGACAGTGAGTGGGGAATGGACCTGGTGTGGGACAGTGAGTGGGGAATGGATCTGGTGTGGGACAGAGTGGGGAATGGATCTGGTGTGGGACAGAGTGAGGAATGGATCTGGTGTGGGATAGTGAGTGAGGAATGGATCTGGTTTGGGACAGTGAGTGGGGAATGGATCTGGTGTGGGAGAGTAAGTGAGGAATGGATCTGGTGTGGGACAGAGTGAGGAATGGATCTGGTGTGGGACAGAGTGAGGAATGGATGTGGTGTGGGACAGAGTGAGGAATGGATCTGGTGTGGGACAGAGTGAGGAATGGATCTGGTGTGGGACAGAGTGAGGAATGGATCTGGTGTGGGACAAGGAGTGAGGAATGGATCTGATGTGGGACAGAGTGAGGAATGGATCTGGTGTGGGACAGTGAGTGAGGAATGGATCTGGTGTGGGACAGTGAGTGGGGAATGGATCTGGTGTGGGACAGTGAGTGGGGAATGGATCTGATGTGGGAAAGTGAGTGGGGAATGGATCTGGTGTGGGACAGTGAGTGGGGAATGGATCTGGTGTGGGACAGAGTGAGGAATGGATCTGGTGTGTGACAGAGAGTGGGGAATGGATCTGGTGTGGGACAGTGATTGGGGAATGGATCTGGTGTGGGACAATGAGTGAGGAATGGATCTGGTGTGGGACAGTGAGTGGGGAATGGATCTGGTATGGGACAGAGTGAGGAATGGATCTGGTGTGGGACAGTGAGTGAGGAATGGATCTGGTGTGGGACAGAGTGAGGAATGGATCTGGTGTGGGACAGTGAGTGAGGAATGGATCTGGTGTGGGACAGTGAGTGGGGAATGGATCTGGTGTGGGACAGTGAGTGGGGAATGGATCTGATGTGGGAAAGTGAGTGGGGAATGGATCTGGTGTGGGACAGTGAGTGGGGAATGCATCTGGTGTGGGACAGAGTGAGGAATGGATCTGGTGTGTGACAGAGAGTGGGGAATGGATCTGGTGTGGGACAGTGAGTGGGGAATGGATCTGGTGTGGGACAGTGAGTGAGGAATGGATCTGGTGTGGGACAGTGAGTGGGGAATGGATCTGGTATGGGACAGAGTGAGGAATGGATCTGGTGTGGGACAGTGAGTGAGAAATGGATCTGGTGTGGGACAGAGTGAGGAATGGATCTGGTGTGGGACAATGAGTGAGGAATGGATCTGGTGTGGGACAGTGAGTGAGGAATGGATCTGGTGTGGGACAGGGAATGAGGAATGGATCTGGTGTGGGACAGTGAGTGAGGAATGGATCTGGTGTGGGACAATGAGTGAGGAATGGATCTGCTGTTTGACAGTGAGTGAGGAATGGATCTGCTGCGGGACAGTGAGTGAGGAATGGATCTGGTGTGGGACAGTGAGTGGGGAATGGATCTGGTGTGGGACAGTGAGTGAGGAATGGATCTGGTGTGGGACAGAGTGAGGAATGGATCTGGTGTGGGGCAGAGTGAGGAATGGATCTGGTGTGGGACAGTGAGTGAGGAATGGATCTGGTGTGGGACAGAGTGAGGAATGGATCTGGTGTGGGACAGTGAGTCAGGAATGGATCTGGTGTGGGACAGTGAGTGGTGAATGGATCTGGTGTGGGACAGTGAGTGAGGAATGGATCTGGTGTGGGACAGTGAATGAGGAATGGCTCTGGTGTGGGACAGTGAGTGAGGAATGGATCTGGTGTGGGACAGAGTGAGGAATGGATCTGGTGTGGGACAGAGTGAGGAATGGATCTGGTGTGGGACAGAGTGAGGCATGGATCTGGTGTGGGACAGTGAGTGAGGAATGGATCTGGTGTGGGAGAGTGAGTGAGGAATGGAACTGGGGTGGGACAGTGAGTGGGGAATGGATCTGGTGTGGGACAGAGTGAGGAATGGATCTGGTGTGGGACAGTGAGTGAGGAATGGATCTGGTGTGGGACAGAGTGAGGAATGGATCTCGTGTGGGACAGTGAGTGAGGAATGGATCTGGTGTGGGACAGAGTGAGGAATGGATCTGGTGTGGAACAGTGAGTGAGGAATGGATCTGGTGTGGGACAGTGAGTGAGAAATGGATCTGGTGTGGGACAGTGAGTGAGGGATGGATCTGGTGTGGGACAGAGTGAGGAATGGATTTGGTGTGGGACAGAGTGAGGAATGGATCTGGTGTGGGACAGTGAGTGAGGAATGGATCTGGTGTGGGACAGTGAGTGAGGAATGGATCTGGTGTGGGACAGTGAGAGAGGAATGGATCTGGTGTGGGACAGAGTGAGGAATGGATCTGGTGTGGGACAGTGAATGAGGAATGGATCTGGTGTGGGACAGTGAGTGAGGAATGGATCTGGTGTGGGACAGTGAGTGGAGAATTGATCTGGTGTGGGACAGTGAGAGAGGAATGGATCTGGTGTGGGACAGTGAGTGAGGAATGGATCTGGTGTGGGACAGTGAGAGAGGAATGGATCTGGTGTGGGACAGAGTGAGGAATGGATCTGGTGTGGGACAGTGAATGAGGAATGGATCTGGTGTGGGACAGTGAGTGAGGAATGGATCTGGTGTGGGACAGTGAGTGGAGAATGGATCTGGTGTGGGACAGTAAGTGAGGAATGGATCTCGTGTGGGACAGTGAGTGGGGAATGGATCTGGTGTGGGACAGTGAGTGAGGAATGGATCTGGTGTGGGACAGAGTGAGGAATGGATCTGGTGTGGGACAGTGAGTGAGGAATGGATCTGGTGTGGGACAGAGTGAGGAATGGATCTGGTGTTGGACAGAGTGAGGAATGGATCTGGTATGGGTCAGAGTGAGGAATGGATCTGGTGTGGGACAGTGAGTGAGGAATGGATCTGGTGTGGGACAGTGAGTGAGGAATGGATCTGGTGTGGGACAGTGAGTGGGGAATGGATCTGGTGTGGGACAGAGAGTGGGGAATGGATCTGGTGTGGGACAGTGAGTGGGGAATGGATCTGGTGTGGGACAGTGAGTGAGGAATGGATCTGGTGTGGGACAGTGAGTGAGGAATGGATCTGGTGTGGGACAGAGTGAGGAATGGATCTGGTGTGGGACAGAGTGAGGAATGGATCTGGTGTGGGACAGTGAGTGAGGAATGGATCTGGTGTGGGACAGAGTGAGGAATGGATCTGATGTGGGACAGTGAGTGAGGGATGGATCTGGTGTGGGACAGTGAGTGAGGAATGGATCTGGTGTGGGACAGTGAGTGAGGAATGGATCTGGTGTGGGACAGTGACTGAGGAATGGATCTGGTGTGGGACAGTGAGTGAGGAATGGATCTGGTGTGGGACAGTGAGTGAGGAATGGATCTGGTGTGGGACAGAGTGAGGAATGGATCTGGTGTGGGACAGTGAGTGAGGAATGGATCTGGTGTGGGACAGTGAGTGAGGAATGGATCTGGTGTGGGACAGTGAGTGGGGAATGGATCTGGTGTGGGACAGAGTGAGGAATGGATCTGGTGTGGGACAGTGAGTGAGGAATGGATCTGGTGTGGGACAGAGTGAGGAATGGATCTGGTGCGGGACAATGAGTGAGGAATGGATCTGGTGTGGGAGAATGAGTGAGGAATGGATCTGGTGTGGGACAGAGTGAGGAATGGATCTGGTGTGGGACAATCAGTGAGGAATGGATCTGGTGTGGGACAGTGAGTGAGGAATGGATCTGGTGTGGGACAGAGTGAGGAATGGATCTGGTGTGGGACAGTGAGTGAGGAATGGATCTGGTGTGGGACAGTGAGTGAGGAATGGATCTGGTGTGGGACAGTGAGTGGGGAATGGATCTGGTGTGGTACAGAGTGAGGAATGGATCTGGTGTGGGACAGTGAGTGAGGAATGGATCTGGTGTGGGACAGTGAGTGGGGAATGGATCTGGTGTGGGACAGGGTGAGGAATGGATCTGGTGTGGGACAGTGAGTGGGGAATGGATCTGGTGTGGGACAGAGTGAGGAATGGATCTGGTGTGGGACAGTGAGTGAGGAATGGATCTGGTGTGGGACAGTGAGTGAGGAATGGATCTGGTGTGGGACAGTGAGTGAGGAATGGTTCTGGTGTGGGACAGAGTGAGGAATGGATCTGGTGTGGGACAGAGTGAGGAATGGATCTGGTGTGGGACAGTGAGTGAGGAATGGATCTGGTGTGGGACAGAGTGAGGAATGGATCTGCTGTGGAACAGTGAATGAGGAATGGATCTGGTGTGGGACAGTGAGTGAGGAATGGATCTGGT
This sequence comes from Somniosus microcephalus, assembly GCF_052327205.1. Taxonomy (NCBI): domain Eukaryota; kingdom Metazoa; phylum Chordata; class Chondrichthyes; order Squaliformes; family Somniosidae; genus Somniosus; species Somniosus microcephalus. The sequence goes on along the minus strand of NC_140997.1, from coordinate 239,670,327 downwards.
GTGGGACAGTGAGTGGGGAATGGATCTGGTGTGGGACAGTGAGTGGGGAATGGATCTGATGTGGGACAGTGAGTGAGGAATGGATCTGGTGTGGGACAGTGAGTGAGGAATGGATCTGGTGTGGGACAGTGAGTGGGGAATGGATCTGGTGTGGGACAGATTGAGGAATGGATCTGGTGTGGGGCAGAGTGGGGAATGGATCTGGTGTGGGACAGTGGGTGAGGAATGGATCTCGTGTGGGACAGTGAGTGGGGAATGGATCTGGTGTGGGACAGCGAGTGAGGAATGGATCTGGTGTGGGACGGAGTGAGGAATGGATCTGGTGTGGGACAGTGAGTGAGGAATGGATCTGGTGTGGGAGAGTGAGTGAGGAATGGATCTGGTGTGGGAGAGTGAGTGAGGAATGGATCTGGTGTGGGACAGTGAGTGAGGAATGGATCTGGTGTGGGACAGAGAGTGAGGAATGGATCTGGTGTGGGACAGTGAGTGGGGAATGGATCTAGTGTGGGACAGAGAGTGAGGAATGGATCTTGTGTGGGACAGTGAGTGAGGAATGGATCTGGTGTGGGAGAGTGAGTGAGGAACAGACCTGGTGTGGGACAGAGTGAGGAATGGATCTGGTGTGGGACAGTGAATGAGGAATGGATCTGGTGTGGGACATTGAGTGAGGAATGGAACTGGTGTGGGACAGTGAGTGAGGAATGGATCTGGTGTGGGACAGAGTGAGGAATGGATCTGGTGTTGGACAGTGAGTGGGGAATGGATCTGGTTTGGGACAGGGAGTGAGGAATGGATCTGGTGTGGGACAGTGAGTGAGGAATGGATCAGGTGTGGGACAGTGAGTGAGGAATGGATCTGGTGTGGGACAGTGAGTGAGGAATGGATCTGGTGTGGGACAGAGTGAGGAATGGATCTGGTGTGGGACAGTGAGTGAGGAATGGATCTGGTGTGGGACAGTGAGTGAGGAATGGATCTGGTGTGGGACAGTGAGTGAGGAATGGATCTGGTGTGGGACAGTGAGTGGGGAATGGATCTGGTGTGGGACAGAGTGAGGAATGGATCTGGTGTGGGACAGTGAGTGAGGAATGGATATGGTGTGGGACAGAGTGAGGAATGGATCTGGTGTGGGACAATGAGTGAGGAATGGATCTGGTGTGGGACAATGAGTGAGGAATGGATCTGGTGTGGGACAGAGTGAGGAATGGATCTGGTGTGGGACAATGAGTGAGGAATGGATCTGGTGTGGGACAGTGAGTGAGGAATGGATCTGCTGTGGGACAGAGTGCGGAATGGATCTGGTGTGGGACAGTGAGTGAGGAATGGATCTGGTGTGGGACAGTGAGTGGGGAATGGATCTGGTGTGGGACAGAGTGAGGAATGGATCTGGTATGGGACAGTGAGTGAGGAATGGATCTGGTGTGGGACAGTGAGTGAGGAATGGATCTGGTGTGGGACAGAGTGAGGAATGGATCTGGTGTGGAACAGTGAGTGAGGAATGGATCTGGTGTGGGACAGTGAGTGGGGAATGGGTCTGGTGTGGGACTGAGTGAGGAATGGATCTGGTGTGGGACAGAGTGAGGAATGGATCTGATGTGGGACAGTGAGTGAGGAATGGATCTGGAGTGGGACAGTGAGTGAGGAATGGATCTGGTGTGGGACAGTGAGTGAGGAATGGATCTGGTGTGGGACAGTGAGTGAGGAATGGATCTGGTGTGGGACAGTGAGTGAGGAATGGATCTGGTGTGGGACAGTGAGTGAGGAATGGATCTGGTGTGGGACAGTGAGTGAGGAATGGATCTGGTGTGGGACAGAGTGAGGAATGGATCTGGTGTGGAACAGTGAGTGAGGAATGGATCTGGTGTGGGACAGTGAGTGAGGAAGGGATCTGGTGTGGGACAGTGACTGAGGAATGGATCTGGTGTGGGACAGAGTGAGGAATGGATCTGGTGTGGGACAGGGTGAGGAATGGATCTGGTGTGGGACAGTGAGTGAGGAATGGATCTGTGTGGGACAGTGAGTGAGGAATGGATCTGGTGTGGGACAGAGTGAGGAATGGATCTGGTGTGGAACAGTGAATGAGGAATGGATCTGGTGTGGGACAGTGAGTGAGGAATGGATCTGGTGTGGGACAGTGAGTGGGGAATGGACCTGGTCTGGGACAGTGAGTGGGGAATGGATCTGGTGTGGGACAGTGAGTGCGGATTGGATCTGGTGTGGGACAGTGAGTGAGGAATGGATCTGGTGTGGGACAGTGAGTGGGGAATGGATCTGGTGTGGGACAGATTGAGGAATGGATCTGGTGTGGGGCAGAGTGGGGAATGGATCTGGTGTGTGACAGTGAGTGAGGAATGGATCTCGTGTGGGACAGTGAGTGGGGAATGGATCTGGTGTGGGACAGTGAGTGAGGAATGGATCTGGTGTGGGACAGAGTGAGGAATGGATCTGGTGTGGGACAGTGAGTGAGGAATGGATCTGGTGTGGGAGAGTGAGTGAGGAATGGATCTGGTGTGGGAGAGTGAGTGAGGAACGGATCTGGTGTGGGACAGAGTGAGGAATGGATCTGGTGTGGGACAGTGAGTGGGGAACGGATCTGGTGGGGGACAGAGAGTGAGGAATGAAGCTGGTGTGGGACAGTGAATGAGGAATGGATCTGGTGTGGGACAGTGAGTGAGGAATGGATCTGGTGTGGGACAGAGTGAGGAATGGATCTGGTGTTGGACAGTGAGTGGGGAATAGATCTGGTGTGGGACAGTTAGTGAGGAAGGGATCTGGTGTGGGACAGTGAGTGAGGAATGGATCTGGTGTGGGACAGTGAGTGAGGAATGGATCTGGTGTGGGACAGTGAGTGAGGAATGGATCTGGTGTGGGACAGAGAGTGAGGAATGGATCTGCTGTGGGACAGTGTATGAGGAATGGATCTGGTGTGGGACAGTGAGTGAGGAATGGATCTGGTGTGGGACAGTGAGTGAGGAATGGATCTGGTGTGGGACAGAGTGAGGAATGGATCTGGTGTTGGCCAGTGAGTGGGGAATGGATCTGGTGTGGGACAGTGAGTGAGGAATGGATCTGGTGTGGGACAGTGAGTGAGGAATGGATCTGGTGTGGGACAGAGTGAGGAATGGATCTGGTGTGGGACAGTGAGTGAGGAATGGATCTGGTGTGGATCAGAGTGAGGAATGGATCTGGTGTGGGACAGTGAGTGAGGAATGGATCTGGTGTGGGACAGAGTGGGGAATGGATCTGGTGTGGGACAGTGAGTGAGAAATGGATCTGGTGTGGGACAGTGAGTGAGGAATGGATCTGGTGTGGGACAGTGAGTGAGGAATGGATCTGGTGTGGGACAGTGAGTGGGGAATGGATCTGGTGTGGGACAGAGTGAGGAATGGATCTGGTGTGGGACAGTGAGTGAGGAATGGATCTGGTGTGGGACAGTGAGTGAGGAATGGATCTGGTGTGGGACAGAGTGAGGAATGGATCTGGTGTGGGACAGTGAGTGAGGAATGGATCTGGTGTGGGACAGTGAGTGAGGAATGGATCTGGTGTGGGACAGTGAGTGAGGAATGGATCTGCAGTGGGACAGTGAGTGGGGAATGGATCTGGTTTGGGACAGAGTGAGGAATGGATCTGGTGTGGGACAGTGAGTGAGGAATGGATCTGGTGTGGGACAGTGAGTGAGGAATGGATCTGGTGTGGGACAGAGTGAGGAATGGATCTGGTGTGGAACAGTGAGTGAGGAATGGATCTGGTGTGGGACAGTGAGTGAGGAATGGATCTGGTGTGGGACAGTGAGTGAGGAATGGATCTGGTGTGGGACAGAGTGAGGAATGGATCTGGTGTGGGACAGAGTGAGGAATGGATCTGGTGTGGGACAGTGAGTGAGGAATGGATCTGGTGTGGGACAGTGAGTGAGGAATGGATCTGGTGTGGGACAGAGTGAGGAATGGATCTGGTGTGGAACAGTGAATGAGGAATGGATCTGGTGTGGGACAGTGAGTGAGGAATGGATCTGGTGTGCGACAGTGAGTGGGGAATGGATCTGGTGTGGGACAGTGAGTGGGGAATGGATCTGGTGTGGGACAGTGAGTGAGGAATGGATCTGGTGTGGGACAGTGAGTGAGGAATGGATCTGGTGTGGGACAGTGAGTGGGGAATGGATCTGGTGTGGGACAGATTGAGGAATGGATCTGGTGTGGGACAGAGTGAGGAATGGATCTGGTGTGGAACAGTGAATGAGGAATGGATCTGGTGTGGGACAGTGAGTGAGGAATGGATCTGGTGTGGGACAGTGAGTGAGCAATGGATCTCGTGTGGGACAGTGAGTGGGGAATGGATCTGGTGTGGGACAGTGAGTGAGGAATGGATGTCGTGTGGGACAGTGAGTGTGGAATGGATCTGGTGTGGGACAGTGAGTGAGAAATGGATCTGGTGTGGGACAGTGAGTGAGGAATGGATCTGGTGTGGGACAGAGTGAGGAATGGAACTGGTGTGGGACAGTGAGTGAGGAATGGATCTGGTGTGGGAGAGTGTGTGAGGAATGGATCTGGTGTGGGAGAGTGAGTGAGGAACGGATCTGGTGTGGGACAGAGTGAGGAATGGATCTGGTGTGGGACAGTGAGTGGGGAACGGATCTGGTGTGGGACAGTGAGTGAGGAATGGATCTTGTGTGGGACAGAGTGAGGAATGGATCTGGTGTTGGACAGTGAGTGGGGAATGGATCTGGTGTGGGACAGTGAGTGAGGAATGGATCTGGTGTGGGACAGTGAGTGAGGAATGGATCTGGTGTGGGACAGTGAGTGGGGAATGGATCTGGTGTGGGACAGAGTGAGGAATGGATCTGGTGTGGGACAGTGAGTGAGGAATGAACCTGGTGTGGGACAGAGTGAGGAATGGATCTGGTGTGGAACAGTGACTGAGGAATGGATCTGGTGTGGGACTGAGTGAGGAATGGATCTGGTGTGAGACAGAGTGAGGAATGGATCTGGTGTGGGACAGTGAGTGAGGAATGGATCTGGTGTGGGACAGTGAGTGAGGAATGGATCTGGTGTGGGACAGTGAGTGAGGAATGGATCTGGTGTGGGACAGTGAGTGAGGAATGGATCTGGTGTGGGACAGTGAGTGAGGAATGGATCTGGTGTGGGACAGTGAGTGAGGAATGGATCTGGTGTGGGACAGAGAGTGAGGAATGGATCTGGTGTGGGACAGTGAATGAGGAATGGATCTGGTGTGGGACAGTGAGTGAGGAATGGATCTGGTGTGGGACAGAGTGAGGAATGGATCTGGTGTGGGACAGTGAGTGAGGAATGGATCTGGTGTGGGTCAGAGTGAGGAATGGATCTGGTGTTGGACAGTGAGTGGGAAATGGATCTGGTGTGGGACAGTGAGTGAGGAATGGATCTGGTGTGGGACAGTGAGTGAGGAATGGATCTGGTGTGGGACAGAGTGAGGAATGGATCTGGTGTGGGACAGTGAGTGAGAAATGGATCTGGTGTGGGTCAGAGTGAGGAATGGATCTGGTGTGGGACAGTGAGTGAGGAATGGATCTGGTGTGGGACAGAGTGGGGAATGGATCTGGTGTGGGACAGTGAGTGAGGAATGGATCTGGTGTGGGACAGTGAGTGAGGAATGGATCTGGTGTGGGACAGTGAGTGAGGAATGGATCTGGTGTGGGACAGTGAGTGGGGAATGGATCTGGTGTGGGACAGTGAGTGGGGAATGGATCTGGTGTGGGACAGAGTGAGGAATTGATCTGGTGTGGGACAGTGAGTGAGGAATGGATCTGGTGTGGGACAGTGAGTGAGGAATGGATCTGGTGTGGGACAGTGAGTGGGGAATGGATCTGGTGTGGGACAGAGTGAGGGATGGATCTGGTGTGGGACAGAGAGTGGGGAATGGATCTGGTGTGGGACAGTGAGTGGGGAATGGATCTAGTGTGGGAGAGTGAGTGGGGAATGGATCTGGTGTGGGACAGAGTGAGGAATGGATCTGGTGTGGGATAGTGAGTGAGGAATGGATCTGGTGTGGGACAGTGAGTGAGGAATGGATCTGGTGTGGGACAGTGAGTGAGGAATGGATCTGGTGTGGGACAGAGTGAGGAATGGATCTGGTGTGGGACAATGAGTGAGGAATGTATCTGGTGTGGGACAGAGTGAGGAATGGATCTGGTGTGGGACAGTGAGTGAGGAATGGATCTGGTGTGGGACAGAGTGGGGAATGGATCTGGTGTGGGACAGTGAGTGAGGAATGGATCTGGTGTGTAACAGTGAGTGAGCAATGGATCTGGTGTGGGACAGTGAGTGAGGAATGGATCTGGTGTGGGACAGTGAGTGGGGAATGGATCTGGTGTGGGACAGAGTGAGGAATGGATCTGGTGTGGGACAGTGAGTGAGGAATGGATCTGGTGTGGGACAGTGAGTGAGGAATGGATCTGGTGTGGGACGGAGTGTGGAATGGATCTGGTGTGGAACAGTGAGTGAGGAATGGATCTGGTGTGGGACAGTGAGTGAGGAATGGATCTGGTGTGGGACAATGAGTGAGGAATGGGTCTGGTGTGGGACAGTGAGTGAGGAATGGATCTGGTGTGGGACAGTGAGTGAGGAATGGATCTGGTGTGGGACAGTGAGTGGGGAATGGATCTGGTGTGGGACAGAGTGAGGAATGGATCTGGTGCGGGACAGTGAGTGAGGAATGGATCTGCTGTGGGACAGTGAGTGAGGAATGGATCTGGTGTGGGACAGAGTGAGGAATGGATCTGGTGTGGAACAGTGAGTGAGGAATGGATCTGGTGTGGGACAGTGAGTGAGGAATGGATCTGGTGTGGGACAGTGACTGAGGAATGGATCTGGTGTGGGACAGAGTGAGGAATGGATCTGGTGTGGGACAGATGAGGAATGGATCTGTTGTGGGACAGCGAGTGAGGAATGGATCTGGTGTGGGACAGAGTGAGGAATGGATCTGGTGTGGAACAGTGAATGAGGAATGGATCTGGTGTGGGACAGTGAGTGAGGAATGGATCTGGTGTGGGACAGTGAGTGGGGAATGGATCTTGTGTGGGACAGATTGAGGAATGGATCTGGTGTGGGGCAGAGTGGGGAATGGATCTGGTGTGGGACAGTGAGTGAGGAATGGATCTCGTGTGGGACAGTGAGTGGGGAATGGATCTGGTGTGGGACAGTGAGTGGGGAATGGATCTGGTGTGGGACAGTGAGTGAGGAATGGATCTGGTGTGGGAGAGTGAGTGAGGAATGGATCTGGTGTGGGAGAGTGAGTGAGGAACGGATCTGGTGTGGGACAGAGTGAGGAATGGATCTGGTGTGGGACAGTGAGTGGGGAACGGATCTGGTGGGGGACAGAGAGTGAGGAATGAAGCTGGTGTGGGACAGTGAATGAGGAATGGATCTGGTGTGGGACAGTGAGTGAGGAATGGATCTGGTGTGGGACAGAGTGAGGAATGGATCTGGTGTTGGACAGTGAGTGGGGAATAGATCTGGTGTGGGACAGTTAGTGAGGAAGGGATCTGGTGTGGGACAGTGAGTGAGGAATGGATCTGGTGTGGGACAGTGAGTGAGGAATGGATCTGGTGTGGGACAGAGAGTGAGGAATGGATCTGGTGTGGGACAGTGTATGAGGAATGGATCTGGTGTGGGACAGTGAGTGAGGAATGGATCTGGTGTGGGACAGTGAGTGAGGAATGGATCTGGTGTGGGACAGAGTGAGGAATGGATCTGGTGTTGGCCAGTGAGTGGGGAATGGATCTGGTGTGGGACAGTGAGTGAGGAATGGATCTGGTGTGGGACAGTGAGTGAGGAATGGATCTGGTGTGGGACAGAGTGAGGAATGGATCTGGTGTGGGACAGTGAGTGAGGAATGGATCTGGTGTGGATCAGAGTGAGGAATGGATCTGGTGTGGGACAGTGAGTGAGGAATGGATCTGGTGTGGGACAGAGTGGGGAATGGATCTGGTGTGGGACAGTGAGTGAGAAATGGATCTGGTGTGGGACAGTGAGTGAGGAATGGATCTGGTGTGGGACAGTGAGTGAGGAATGGATCTGGTGTGGGACAGTGAGTGGGGAATGGATCTGGTGTGGGACAGAGTGAGGAATGGATCTGGTGTGGGACAGTGAGTGAGGAATGGATCTGGTGTGGGACAGTGAGTGAGGAATGGATCTGGTGTGGGACAGAGTGAGGAATGGATCTGGTGTGGGACAGTGAGTGAGGAATGGATCTGGTGTGGGACAGTGAGTGAGGAATGGATCTGGTGTGGGACAGTGAGTGAGGAATGGATCTGCTGTGGGACAGTGAGTGGGGAATGGATCTGGTTTGGGACAGAGTGAGGAATGGATCTGGTGTGGGACAGTGAGTGAGGAATGGATCTGGTGTGGGACAGTGAGTGAGGAATGGATCTGGTGTGGGACAGAGTGAGGAATGGATCTGGTGTGGAACAGTGAGTGAGGAATGGATCTGGTGTGGGACAGTGAGTGAGGAATGGATCTGGTGTGGGACAGTGAGTGAGGAATGGATCTGGTGTGGGACAGAGTGAGGAATGGATCTGGTGTGGGACAGAGTGAGGAATGGATCTGGTGTGGGACAGTGAGTGAGGAATGGATCTGGTGTGGGACAGTGAGTGAGGAATGGATCTGGTGTGGGACAGAGTGAGGAATGGATCTGGTGTGGAACAGTGAATGAGGAATGGATCTGGTGTGGGACAGTGAGTGAGGAATGGATCTGGTGTGCGACAGTGAGTGGGGAATGGATCTGGTGTGGGACAGTGAGTGGGGAATGGATCTGGTGTGGGACAGTGAGTGAGGAATGGATCTGGTGTGGGACAGTGAGTGAGGAATGGATCTGGTGTGGGACAGTGAGTGGGGAATGGATCTGGTGTGGGACAGATTGAGGAATGGATCTGGTGTGGGACAGAGTGAGGAATGGATCTGGTGTGGAACAGTGAATGAGGAATGGATCTGGTGTGGGACAGTGAGTGAGGAATGGATCTGGTGTGGGACAGTGAGTGAGCAATGGATCTCGTGTGGGACAGTGAGTGGGGAATGGATCTGGTGTGGGACAGTGAGTGAGGAATGGATGTCGTGTGGGACAGTGAGTGTGGAATGGATCTGGTGTGGGACAGTGAGTGAGAAATGGATCTGGTGTGGGACAGTGAGTGAGGAATGGATCTGGTGTGGGACAGAGTGAGGAATGGAACTGGTGTGGGACAGTGAGTGAGGAATGGATCTGGTGTGGGAGAGTGTGTGAGGAATGGATCTGGTGTGGGAGAGTGAGTGAGGAACGGATCTGGTGTGGGACAGAGTGAGGAATGGATCTGGTGTGGGACAGTGAGTGGGGAACGGATCTGGTGTGGGACAGTGAGTGAGGAATGGATCTTGTGTGGGACAGAGTGAGGAATGGATCTGGTGTTGGACAGTGAGTGGGGAATGGATCTGGTGTGGGACAGTGAGTGAGGAATGTATCTGGTGTGGGACAGTGAGTGAGGAATGGATCTGGTGTGGGACAGTGAGTGGGGAATGGATCTGGTGTGGGACAGAGTGAGGAATGGATCTGGTGTGGGACAGTGAGTGAGGAATGAACCTGGTGTGGGACAGAGTGAGGAATGGATCTGGTGTGGAACAGTGACTGAGGAATGGATCTGGTGTGGGACTGAGTGAGGAATGGATCTGGTGTGAGACAGAGTGAGGAATGGATCTGGTGTGGGACAGTGAGTGAGGAATGGATCTGGTGTGGGACAGTGAGTGAGGAATGGATCTGGTGTGGGACAGTGAGTGAGGAATGGATCTGGTGTGGGACAGTGAGTGAGGAATGGATCTGGTGTGGGACAGTGAGTGAGGAATGGATCTGGTGTGGGACAGTGAGTGAGGAATGGATCTGGTGTGGGACAGAGAGTGAGGAATGGATCTGGTGTGGGACAGTGAATGAGGAATGGATCTGGTGTGGGACAGTGAGTGAGGAATGGATCTGGTGTGGGACAGAGTGAGGAATGGATCTGGTGTGGGACAGTGAGTGAGGAATGGATCTGGTGTGGGTCAGAGTGAGGAATGGATCTGGTGTTGGACAGTGAGTGGGAAATGGATCTGGTGTGGGACAGTGAGTGAGGAATGGATCTGGTGTGGGACAGTGAGTGAGGAATGGATCTGGTGTGGGACAGAGTGAGGAATGGATCTGGTGTGGGACAGTGAGTGAGAAATGGATCTGGTGTGGGTCAGAGTGAGGAATGGATCTGGTGTGGGACAGTGAGTGAGGAATGGATCTGGTGTGGGACAGAGTGGGGAATGGATCTGGTGTGGGACAGTGAGTGAGGAATGGATCTGGTGTGGGACAGTGAGTGAGGAATGGATCTGGTGTGGGACAGTGAGTGAGGAATGGATCTGGTGTGGGACAGTGAGTGGGGAATGGATCTGGTGTGGGACAGAGTGAGGAATTGATCTGGTGTGGGACAGTGAGTGAGGAATGGATCTGGTGTGGGACAGTGAGTGAGGAATGGATCTGGTGTGGGACAGTGAGTGGGGAATGGATCTGGTGTGGGACAGAGTGAGGGATGGATCTGGTGTGGGACAGAGAGTGGGGAATGGATCTGGTGTGGGACAGTGAGTGGGGAATGGATCTAGTGTGGGAGAGTGAGTGGGGAATGGATCTGGTGTGGGACAGAGTGAGGAATGGATCTGGTGTGGGATAGTGAGTGAGGAATGGATCTGGTGTGGGACAGTGAGTGAGGAATGGATCTGGTGTGGGACAGTGAGTGAGGAATGGATCTGGTGTGGGACAGAGTGAGGAATGGATCTGGTGTGGGACAATGAGTGAGGAATGTATCTGGTGTGGGACAGAGTGAGGAATGGATCTGGTGTGGGACAGTGAGTGAGGAATGGATCTGGTGTGGGACAGAGTGGGGAATGGATCTGGTGTGGGACAGTGAGTGAGGAATGGATCTGGTGTGTAACAGTGAGTGAGCAATGGATCTGGTGTGGGACAGTGAGTGAGGAATGGATCTGGTGTGGGACAGTGAGTGGGGAATGGATCTAGTGTGGGACAGAGTGAGGAATGGATCTGGTGTGGGACAGTGAGTGAGGAATGGATCTGGTGTGGGACAGTGAGTGAGGAATGGATCTGGTGTGGGACGGAGTGTGGAATGGATCTGGTGTGGAACAGTGAGTGAGGAATGGATCTGGTGTGGGACAGTGAGTGAGGAATGGATCTGGTGTGGGACAATGAGTGAGGAATGGGTCTGGTGTGGGACAGTGAGTGAGGAATGGATCTGGTGTGGGACAGTGAGTGAGGAATGGATCTGGTGTGGGACAGTGAGTGGGGAATGGATCTGGTGTGGGACAGAGTGAGGAATGGATCTGGTGCGGGACAGTGAGTGAGGAATGGATCTGCTGTGGGACAGTGAGTGAGGAATGGATCTGGTGTGGGACAGAGTGAGGAATGGATCTGGTGTGGAACAGTGAGTGAGGAATGGATCTGGTGTGGGACAGTGAGTGAGGAATGGATCTGGTGTGGGACAGTGACTGAGGAATGGATCTGGTGTGGGACAGAGTGAGGAATGGATCTGGTGTGGGACAGAGTGAGGAATGGATCTGTTGTGGGACAGCGAGTGAGGAATGGATCTGGTGTGGGACAGTGAGTGAGGAATGGATCTGGTGTGGGACAGAGTGAGGAATGGATCTGGTGTGGAACAGTGAATGAGGAATGGATCTGGTGTGGGACAGTGAGTGAGGAATGGATCTGGTGTGGGACAGTGAGTGGGGAATGGATCTTGTGTGGGACAGATTGAGGAATGGATCTGGTGTGGGACAGAGTGAGGAATGGATCTGGTTTGGAACAGTGAATGAGGAATGGATCTGGTGTGGGACAGTGAGTGAGGAATGGATCTGGTGTGGGACAGTGAGTGGGGAATGGATCTTGTGTGGGACAGATTGAGGAATGGATCTGGTGTGGGGCAGAGTGGGGAATGGATCTGGTGTGGGACAGTGAGTGAGGAATGGATCTCGTGTGGGACAGTGAGTGGGGAATGGATCTGGTGTGGGACAGTGAGTGGGGAATGGATCTGGTGTGGGACAGTGTGAGGAATGGATCTGGTGTGGGACAGTGAGTGAGGAATGGATCTGGTGTGGGAGAGTGAGTGAGGAATGGATCTGGTGTGGGAGAGTGAGTGAGGAATGGATCTGGTGTGGGACAGAGTGAGGAATGGATCTGGTGTGGGAGAGTGAGTGCGGAACGGATCTGGTGTGGGACAGAGAGTGAGGAATGGATCTGGTGTGGGACAGTGAATGAGCAATGGATCTGGTGTGGGACAGTGAGTGAGGAATGGATCTGGTGTGGGACAGTGAGTGAGGAATGGATCTGGTGTGGGACAGAGTGAGGAATGGATCTGGTGTTGGACAGTGAGTGGGGAATAGATCTGGTGTGGGACAGTGAGTGAGGAAGGGATCTGGTGTGGGACAGTGAGTGAGGAATGAATCTGGCTTGGGACAGTGAGTGAGGAATGGATCTGGTGTGGGACAGTGAGTGAGGAATGGATCTGGTGTGGGACAGAGTGAGGAATGGATCTGGTGTTGGACAGTGCGTGGGGAATGGATCTGGTGTGGGACAGTGAGTGATGAATGGATCTGGTGTGGCACAGTGAGTGAGGAATGGATCTGGTGTGGGACAGTGAGTGAGGAATGGATCTGGTGTGGGACAGTGAGTGAGGAATGGATCTGGTGTGGGACAGAGTGAGGAATGGATCTGGTGTTGGACAGTGAGTGGGGAATGGATCTGGTGTGGGACAGTGAGTGAGGAATGGATCTGGTGTGGGACAGTGAGTGAGGAATGGATCTGGTGTGGGACAGAGTGAGGAATGGATCTGGTGTGGGACAGTGAGTGAGGAATGGATCTGGTGTGGGTCAGAGTGAGGAATGGATCTGGTGTGGGACAGTGAGTGAGGAATGGATCTGGTGTGGGACAGAGTGGGGAATGGATCTGGTGTGGGACAGTGAGTGAGGAATGGATCTGGTGTGGGACAGTGAGTGAGGAATGGATCTGGTGTGGGACAGTGAGTGAGGAATGGATCTGGTGTGGGACAGTGAGTGGGGAATGGATCTGGTGTGGGACAGTGAGTGGGGAATGGATCTGGTGTGGGACAGAGTGAGGAATTGATCTGGTGTGGGACAGTGAGTGAGGAATGGATCTGGTGTGGGACAGTGAGTGAGGAATGGATCTGGTGTGGGACAGTGAGTGAGGAATGGATCTGGTGTGGGACAGTGAGTGAGGAATGGATCTGGTGTGGGACAGTGAGTGAGGAATGGATCTGGTGTGGGACAGTGAGTGAGGAATGGATCTGGTGTGGGACAGAGAGTGAGGAATGGATCTGGTGTGGGACAGTGAATGAGGAATGGATCTGGTGTGGGACAGTGAGTGAGGAATGGATCTGGTGTGGGACAGAGTGAGGAATGGATCTGGTGTTGGACAGTGAGTGGGAAATGGATCTGGTGTGGGACAGTGAGTGAGGAATGGATCTGGTGTGGGACAGTGAGTGAGGAATGGATCTGGTGTGGGACAGAGTGAGGAATGGATCTGGTGTGGGACAGTGAGTGAGGAATGGATCTGGTGTGGGTCAGAGTGAGGAATGGATCTGGTGTGGGACAGTGAGTGAGAAATGGATCTGGTGTGGGACAGTGAGTGAGGAATGGATCTGGTGTGGGACAGTGAGTGAGGAATGGATCTGGTGTGGGACAGTGAGTGGGGAATGGATCTGGTGTGGGACAGAGTGAGGAATGGATCTGGTGTGGGACAGTGAGTGAGGAATGGATCTGGTGTGGGACAGTGAGTGAGGAATGGATCTGGTGTGGGACAGAGTGAGGAATGGATCTGGTGTGGGACAGTGAGTGAGGAATGGATCTGGTGTGGGACAGTGAGTGAGGAATGGATCTGGTGTGGGACAGTGAGTGAGGAATGGATCTGCTGTGGGACAGTGAGTGGGGAATGGATCTGGTTTGGGACAGAGTGAGGAATGGATCTGGTGTGGGACAGTGAGTGAGGAATGGATCTGGTGTGGGACAGTGAGTGAGGAATGGATCTGGTGTGGGACAGAGTGAGGAATGGATCTGGTGTGGAACAGTGAGTGAGGAATGGATCTGGTGTGGGACAGTGAGTGAGGAATGGATCTGGTGTGGGACAGTGAGTGAGGAATGGATCTGGTGTGGGACAGAGTGAGGAATGGATCTGGTGTGGGACAGAGTGAGGAATGGATCTGGTGTGGGACAGTGAGTGAGGAATGGATCTGGTGTGGGACAGTGAGTGAGGAATGGATCTGGTGTGGGACAGAGTGAGGAATGGATCTGGTGTGAACAGTGAATGAGGAATGGATCTGGTGTGGGACAGTGAGTGAGGAATGGATCTGGTGTGCGACAGTGAGTGGGGAATGGATCTGGTGTGGGACAGTGAGTGGGGAATGGATCTGGTGTGGGACAGTGAGTGAGGAATGGATCTGGTGTGGGACAGTGAGTGAGGAATGGATCTGGTGTGGGACAGTGAGTGGGGAATGGATCTGGTGTGGGACAGATTGAGGAATGGATCTGGTGTGGGACAGAGTGAGGAATGGATCTGGTGTGGAACAGTGAATGAGGAATGGATCTGGTGTGGGACAGTGAGTGAGGAATGGATCTGGTGTGGGACAGTGAGTGAGCAATGGATCTCGTGTGGGACAGTGAGTGGGGAATGGATCTGGTGTGGGACAGTGAGTGAGGAATGGATGTCGTGTGGGACAGTGAGTGGGGAATGGATCTGGTGTGGGACAGTGAGTGAGAAATGGATCTGGTGTGGGACAGTGAGTGAGGAATGGATCTGGTGTGGGACAGAGTGAGGAATGGAACTGGTGTGGGACAGTGAGTGAGGAATGGATCTGGTGTGGGAGAGTGTGTGAGGAATGGATCTGGTGTGGGAGAGTGAGTGAGGAACGGATCTGGTGTGGGACAGAGTGAGGAATGGATCTGGTGTGGGACAGTGAGTGGGGAACGGATCTGGTGTGGGACAGTGAGTGAGGAATGGATCTTGTGTGGGACAGAGTGAGGAATGGATCTGGTGTTGGACAGTGAGTGGGGAATGGATCTGGTGTGGGACAGTGAGTGAGGAATGGATCTGGTGTGGGACAGTGAGTGAGGAATGGATCTGGTGTGGGACAGTGAGTGGGGAATGGATCTGGTGTGGGACAGAGTGAGGAATGGATCTGGTGTGGGACAGTGAGTGAGGAATGAACCTGGTGTGGGACAGAGTGAGGAATGGATCTGGTGTGGAACAGTGAATGAGGAATGGATCTGGTGTGGGACAGTGAGTGAGGAATGGATCTGGTGTGGGACAGTGACTGAGGAATGGATCTGGTGTGGGACAGAGTGAGGAATGGATCTGGTGTGAGACAGAGTGAGGAATGGATCTGGTGTGGGACAGTGAGTGAGGAATGGATCTGGTGTGGGACAGTGAGTGAGGAATGGATCTGGTGTGGGACAGTGAGTGAGGAATGGATCTGGTGTGGGACAGTGAGTGAGGAATGGATCTGGTGTGGGACAGTGAGTGAGGAATGGATCTGGTGTGGGACAGAGTGAGGAATGGATCTGGTGTGGAACAGTGAGTGAGGAATGGATCTGGTGTGGGACAGTGAGTGAGGAATGGATCTGGTGTGGGACAGTGAGTGAGGAATGGATCTGGTGTGGGACAGAGTGAGGAATGGATCTGGTGTGGGACAGAGTGAGGAATGGATCTGGTGTGGGACAGTGAGTGAGGAATGGATCTGGTGTGGGACAGTGAGTGAGGAATGGATCTGGTGTGGGACAGAGTGAGGAATGGATCTGGTGTGGAACAGTGAATGAGGAATGGATCTGGTGTGGGACAGTGAGTGAGGAATGGATCTGGTGTGCGACAGTGAGTGGGGAATGGATCTGGTGTGGGACAGTGAGTGGGGAATGGATCTGGTGTGGGACAGTGAGTGAGGAATGGATCTGGTGTGGGACAGTGAGTGAGGAATGGATCTGGTGTGGGACAGTGAGTGGGGAATGGATCTGGTGTGGGACAGATTGAGGAATGGATCTGGTGTGGGACAGAGTGAGGAATGGATCTGGTGTGGAACAGTGAATGAGGAATGGATCTGGTGTGGGACAGTGAGTGAGGAATGGATCTGGTGTGGGACAGTGAGTGAGCAATGGATCTCGTGTGGGACAGTGAGTGGGGAATGGATCTGGTGTGGGACAGTGAGTGAGGAATGGATGTCGTGTGGGACAGTGAGTGTGGAATGGATCTGGTGTGGGACAGTGAGTGAGAAATGGATCTGGTGTGGGACAGTGAGTGAGGAATGGATCTGGTGTGGGACAGAGTGAGGAATGGAACTGGTGTGGGACAGTGAGTGAGGAATGGATCTGGTGTGGGAGAGTGTGTGAGGAATGGATCTGGTGTGGGAGAGTGAGTGAGGAACGGATCTGGTGTGGGACAGAGTGAGGAATGGATCTGGTGTGGGACAGTGAGTGGGGAACGGATCTGGTGTGGGACAGTGAGTGAGGAATGGATCTTGTGTGGGACAGAGTGAGGAATGGATCTGGTGTTGGACAGTGAGTGGGGAATGGATCTGGTGTGGGACAGTGAGTGAGGAATGGATCTGGTGTGGGACAGTGAGTGAGGAATGGATCTGGTGTGGGACAGTGAGTGGGGAATGGATCTGGTGTGGGACAGAGTGAGGAATGGATCTGGTGTGGGACAGTGAGTGAGGAATGAACCTGGTGTGGGACAGAGTGAGGAATGGATCTGGTGTGGAACAGTGACTGAGGAATGGATCTGGTGTGGGACTGAGTGAGGAATGGATCTGGTGTGAGACAGAGTGAGGAATGGATCTGGTGTGGGACAGTGAGTGAGGAATGGATCTGGTGTGGGACAGTGAGTGAGGAATGGATCTGGTGTGGGACAGTGAGTGAGGAATGGATCTGGTGTGGGACAGTGAGTGAGGAATGGATCTGGTGTGGGACAGTGAGTGAGGAATGGATCTGGTGTGGGACAGTGAGTGAGGAATGGATCTGGTGTGGGACAGAGAGTGAGGAATGGATCTGGTGTGGGACAGTGAATGAGGAATGGATCTGGTGTGGGACAGTGAGTGAGGAATGGATCTGGTGTGGGACAGAGTGAGGAATGGATCTGGTGTGGGACAGTGAGTGAGGAATGGATCTGGTGTGGGTCAGAGTGAGGAATGGATCTGGTGTTGGACAGTGAGTGGGAAATGGATCTGGTGTGGGACAGTGAGTGAGGAATGGATCTGGTGTGGGACAGTGAGTGAGGAATGGATCTGGTGTGGGACAGAGTGAGGAATGGATCTGGTGTGGGACAGTGAGTGAGAAATGGATCTGGTGTGGGTCAGAGTGAGGAATGGATCTGGTGTGGGACAGTGAGTGAGGAATGGATCTGGTGTGGGACAGAGTGGGGAATGGATCTGGTGTGGGACAGTGAGTGAGGAATGGATCTGGTGTGGGACAGTGAGTGAGGAATGGATCTGGTGTGGGACAGTGAGTGAGGAATGGATCTGGTGTGGGACAGTGAGTGGGGAATGGATCTGGTGTGGGACAGTGAGTGGGGAATGGATCTGGTGTGGGACAGAGTGAGGAATTGATCTGGTGTGGGACAGTGAGTGAGGAATGGATCTGGTGTGGGACAGTGAGTGAGGAATGGATCTGGTGTGGGACAGTGAGTGGGGAATGGATCTGGTGTGGGACAGAGTGAGGGATGGATCTGGTGTGGGACAGAGAGTGGGGAATGGATCTGGTGTGGGACAGTGAGTGGGGAATGGATCTAGTGTGGGAGAGTGAGTGGGGAATGGATCTGGTGTGGGACAGAGTGAGGAATGGATCTGGTGTGGGATAGTGAGTGAGGAATGGATCTGGTGTGGGACAGTGAGTGAGGAATGGATCTGGTGTGGGACAGTGAGTGAGGAATGGATCTGGTGTGGGACAGAGTGAGGAATGGATCTGGTGTGGGACAATGAGTGAGGAATGTATCTGGTGTGGGACAGAGTGAGGAATGGATCTGGTGTGGGACAGTGAGTGAGGAATGGATCTGGTGTGGGACAGAGTGGGGAATGGATCTGGTGTGGGACAGTGAGTGAGGAATGGATCTGGTGTGTAACAGTGAGTGAGCAATGGATCTGGTGTGGGACAGTGAGTGAGGAATGGATCTGGTGTGGGACAGTGAGTGGGGAATGGATCTGGTGTGGGACAGAGTGAGGAATGGATCTGGTGTGGGACAGTGAGTGAGGAATGGATCTGGTGTGGGACAGTGAGTGAGGAATGGATCTGGTGTGGGACGGAGTGTGGAATGGATCTGGTGTGGAACAGTGAGTGAGGAATGGATCTGGTGTGGGACAGTGAGTGAGGAATGGATCTGGTGTGGGACAATGAGTGAGGAATGGGTCTGGTGTGGGACAGTGAGTGAGGAATGGATCTGGTGTGGGACAGTGAGTGAGGAATGGATCTGGTGTGGGACAGTGAGTGGGGAATGGATCTGGTGTGGGACAGAGTGAGGAATGGATCTGGTGCGGGACAGTGAGTGAGGAATGGATCTGCTGTGGGACAGTGAGTGAGGAATGGATCTGGTGTGGGACAGAGTGAGGAATGGATCTGGTGTGGAACAGTGAGTGAGGAATGGATCTGGTGTGGGACAGTGAGTGAGGAATGGATCTGGTGTGGGACAGTGACTGAGGAATGGATCTGGTGTGGGACAGAGTGAGGAATGGATCTGGTGTGGGACAGAGTGAGGAATGGATCTGTTGTGGGACAGCGAGTGAGGAATGGATCTGGTGTGGGACAGTGAGTGAGGAATGGATCTGGTGTGGGACAGATTGAGGAATGGATCTGGTGTGGAACAGTGAATGAGGAATGGATCTGGTGTGGGACAGTGAGTGAGGAATGGATCTGGTGTGGGACAGTGAGTGGGGAATGGATCTTTTGTGGGACAGATTGAGGAATGGATCTGGTGTGGGACAGAGTGAGGAATGGATCTGGTGTGGAACAGTGAATGAGGAATGGATCTGGTGTGGGACAGTGAGTGAGGAATGGATCTGGTGTGGGACAGTGAGTGGGGAATGGATCTTGTGTGGGACAGATTGAGGAATGGATCTGGTGTGGGGCAGAGTGGGGAATGGATCTGGTGTGGGACAGTGAGTGAGGAATGGATCTCGTGTGGGACAGTGAGTGGGGAATGGATCTGGTGTGGGACAGTGAGTGGGGAATGGATCTGGTGTGGGACAGTGTGAGGAATGGATCTGGTGTGGGACAGTGAGTGAGGAATGGATCTGGTGTGGGAGAGTGAGTGAGGAATGGATCTGGTGTGGGAGAGTGAGTGAGGAATGGATCTGGTGTGGGACAGAGTGAGGAATGGATCTGGTGTGGGAGAGTGAGTGCGGAACGGATCTGGTGTGGGACAGAGAGTGAGGAATGGATCTGGTGTGGGACAGTGAATGAGCAATGGATCTGGTGTGGGACAGTGAGTGAGGAATGGATCTGGTGTGGGACAGTGAGTGAGGAATGGATCTGGTGTGGGACAGAGTGAGGAATGGATCTGGTGTTGGACAGTGAGTGGGGAATAGATCTGGTGTGGGACAGTGAGTGAGGAAGGGATCTGGTGTGGGACAGTGAGTGAGGAATGAATCTGGCTTGGGACAGTGAGTGAGGAATGGATCTGGTGTGGGACAGTGAGTGAGGAATGGATCTGGTGTGGGACAGAGTGAGGAATGGATCTGGTGTTGGACAGTGCGTGGGGAATGGATCTGGTGTGGGACAGTGAGTGATGAATGGATCTGGTGTGGCACAGTGAGTGAGGAATGGATCTGGTGTGGGACAGTGAGTGAGGAATGGATCTGGTGTGGGACAGTGAGTGAGGAATGGATCTGGTGTGGGACAGAGTGAGGAATGGATCTGGTGTTGGACAGTGAGTGGGGAATGGATCTGGTGTGGGACAGTGAGTGAGGAATGGATCTGGTGTGGGACAGTGAGTGAGGAATGGATCTGGTGTGGGACAGAGTGAGGAATGGATCTGGTGTGGGACAGTGAGTGAGGAATGGATCTGGTGTGGGTCAGAGTGAGGAATGGATCTGGTGTGGGACAGTGAGTGAGGAATGGATCTGGTGTGGGACAGAGTGGGGAATGGATCTGGTGTGGGACAGTGAGTGAGGAATGGATCTGGTGTGGGACAGTGAGTGAGGAATGGATCTGGTGTGGGACAGTGAGTGAGGAATGGATCTGGTGTGGGACAGTGAGTGGGGAATGGATCTGGTGTGGGACAGTGAGTGGGGAATGGATCTGGTGTGGGACAGAGTGAGGAATTGATCTGGTGTGGGACAGTGAGTGAGGAATGGATCTGGTGTGGGACAGTGAGTGAGGAATGGATCTGGTGTGGGACAGTGAGTGAGGAATGGATCTGGTGTGGGACAGTGAGTGAGGAATGGATCTGGTGTGGGACAGTGAGTGAGGAATGGATCTGGTGTGGGACAGTGAGTGAGGAATGGATCTGGTGTGGGACAGAGAGTGAGGAATGGATCTGGTGTGGGACAGTGAATGAGGAATGGATCTGGTGTGGGACAGTGAGTGAGGAATGGATCTGGTGTGGGACAGAGTGAGGAATGGATCTGGTGTTGGACAGTGAGTGGGAAATGGATCTGGTGTGGGACAGTGAGTGAGGAATGGATCTGGTGTGGGACAGTGAGTGAGGAATGGATCTGGTGTGGGACAGAGTGAGGAATGGATCTGGTGTGGGACAGTGAGTGAGGAATGGATCTGGTGTGGGTCAGAGTGAGGAATGGATCTGGTGTGGGACAGTGAGTGAGAAATGGATCTGGTGTGGGACAGTGAGTGAGGAATGGATCTGGTGTGGGACAGTGAGTGAGGAATGGATCTGGTGTGGGACAGTGAGTGGGGAATGGATCTGGTGTGGGACAGAGTGAGGAATGGATCTGGTGTGGGACAGTGAGTGAGGAATGGATCTGGTGTGGGACAGTGAGTGAGGAATGGATCTGGTGTGGGACAGAGTGAGGAATGGATCTGGTGTGGGACAGTGAGTGAGGAATGGATCTGGTGTGGGACAGTGAGTGAGGAATGGATCTGGTGTGGGACAGTGAGTGAGGAATGGATCTGCTGTGGGACAGTGAGTGGGGAATGGATCTGGTTTGGGACAGAGTGAGGAATGGATCTGGTGTGGGACAGTGAGTGAGGAATGGATCTGGTGTGGGACAGTGAGTGAGGAATGGATCTGGTGTGGGACAGAGTGAGGAATGGATCTGGTGTGGAACAGTGAGTGAGGAATGGATCTGGTGTGGGACAGTGAGTGAGGAATGGATCTGGTGTGGGACAGTGAGTGAGGAATGGATCTGGTGTGGGACAGAGTGAGGAATGGATCTGGTGTGGGACAGAGTGAGGAATGGATCTGGTGTGGGACAGTGAGTGAGGAATGGATCTGGTGTGGGACAGTGAGTGAGGAATGGATCTGGTGTGGGACAGAGTGAGGAATGGATCTGGTGTGAACAGTGAATGAGGAATGGATCTGGTGTGGGACAGTGAGTGAGGAATGGATCTGGTGTGCGACAGTGAGTGGGGAATGGATCTGGTGTGGGACAGTGAGTGGGGAATGGATCTGGTGTGGGACAGTGAGTGAGGAATGGATCTGGTGTGGGACAGTGAGTGAGGAATGGATCTGGTGTGGGACAGTGAGTGGGGAATGGATCTGGTGTGGGACAGATTGAGGAATGGATCTGGTGTGGGACAGAGTGAGGAATGGATCTGGTGTGGAACAGTGAATGAGGAATGGATCTGGTGTGGGACAGTGAGTGAGGAATGGATCTGGTGTGGGACAGTGAGTGAGCAATGGATCTCGTGTGGGACAGTGAGTGGGGAATGGATCTGGTGTGGGACAGTGAGTGAGGAATGGATGTCGTGTGGGACAGTGAGTGGGGAATGGATCTGGTGTGGGACAGTGAGTGAGAAATGGATCTGGTGTGGGACAGTGAGTGAGGAATGGATCTGGTGTGGGACAGAGTGAGGAATGGAACTGGTGTGGGACAGTGAGTGAGGAATGGATCTGGTGTGGGAGAGTGTGTGAGGAATGGATCTGGTGTGGGAGAGTGAGTGAGGAACGGATCTGGTGTGGGACAGAGTGAGGAATGGATCTGGTGTGGGACAGTGAGTGGGGAACGGATCTGGTGTGGGACAGTGAGTGAGGAATGGATCTTGTGTGGGACAGAGTGAGGAATGGATCTGGTGTTGGACAGTGAGTGGGGAATGGATCTGGTGTGGGACAGTGAGTGAGGAATGGATCTGGTGTGGGACAGTGAGTGAGGAATGGATCTGGTGTGGGACAGTGAGTGGGGAATGGATCTGGTGTGGGACAGAGTGAGGAATGGATCTGGTGTGGGACAGTGAGTGAGGAATGAACCTGGTGTGGGACAGAGTGAGGAATGGATCTGGTGTGGAACAGTGAATGAGGAATGGATCTGGTGTGGGACAGTGAGTGAGGAATGGATCTGGTGTGGGACAGTGACTGAGGAATGGATCTGGTGTGGGACAGAGTGAGGAATGGATCTGGTGTGAGACAGAGTGAGGAATGGATCTGGTGTGGGACAGTGAGTGAGGAATGGATCTGGTGTGGGACAGTGAGTGAGGAATGGATCTGGTGTGGGACAGTGAGTGAGGAATGGATCTGGTGTGGGACAGTGAGTGAGGAATGGATCTGGTGTGGGACAGTGAGTGAGGAATGGATCTGGTGTGGGACAGTGAGTGAGGAATGGATCTGGTGTGGGACAGAGAGTGAGGAATGGATCTGGTGTGGGACAGTGAATGAGGAATGGATCTGGTGTGGGACAGTGAGTGAGGAATGGATCTGGTGTGGGACAGAGTGAGGAATGGATCTGGTGTGGGACAGTGAGTGAGGAATGGATCTGGTGTGGGTCAGAGTGAGGAATGGATCTGGTGTTGGACAGTGAGTGAGGAATGGATCTGGTGTGGGACAATGAGTGAGGAATGGGTCTGGTGTGGGACAGTGAGTGAGGAATGGATCTGCTGTGGGACAGTGAGTGAGGAATGGATCTGGTGTGGGACAGTGAGTGGGGAATGGATCTGGTGTGGGACAGAGTGAGGAATGGATCTGGTGTGGGACAGTGAGTGAGGAATGGATCTGCTGTGGGACAGTGAGTGAGGAATGGATCTGGTGTGGGACAGAGTGAGGAATGGATCTGGTGTGGAACAGTGAGTGAGGAATGGATCTGGTGTGGGACAGTGAGTGAGGAATGGATCTGGTGTGGGACAGTGACTGAGGAATGGATCTGGTGTGGGACAGAGTGAGGAATGGATCTGATGTGGGACAGAGTGAGGAATGGATCTGTTGTGGGACAGCGAGTGAGGAATGGATCTGGTGTGGGACAGTGAGTGAGGAATGGATCTGGTGTGGGACAGAGTGAGGAATGGATCTGGTGTGGAACAGTGAATGAGGAATGGATCTGATGTGGGACAGTGAGTGAGGAATGGATCTGGTGTGGGACAGTGAGTGGGGAATGGATCTGGTGTGGGACAGATTGAGGAATGGATCTGGTGTGGGACAGAGTGGGGAATGGATCTGGTGTGGGACAGTGAGTGAGGAATGGATCTCGTGTGGGACAGTGAGTGGGGAATGGATCTGGTGTGGGACAGTGAGTGGGGAATGGATCTGGTGTGGGACAGTGTGAGGAATGGATCTGGTGTGGGACAGTGAGTGAGGAATGGATCTGGTGTGGGAGAGTGAGTGAGGAATGGATCTGGTGTGGGAGAGTGAGTGAGGAATGGATCTGGTGTGGGACAGAGTGAGGAATGGATCTGGTGTGGGAGAGTGAGTGCGGAACGGATCTGGTGTGGGACAGAGAGTGAGGAATGGATCTGGTGTGGGACAGTGAATGAGCAATGGATCTGGTGTGGGACAGTGAGTGAGGAATGGATCTGGTGTGGGACAGTGAGTGAGGAATGGATCTGGTGTGGGACAGAGTGAGGAATGGATCTGGTGTTGGACAGTGAGTGGGGAATAGATCTGGTGTGGGACAGTGAGTGAGGAAGGGATCTGGTGTGGGACAGTGAGTGAGGAATGAATCTGGTGTGGGACAGTGAGTGAGGAATGGATCTGGTGTGGGACAGTGAGTGAGGAATGGATCTGGTGTGGGACAGAGTGAGGAATGGATCTGGTGTTGGACAGTGCGTGGGGAATGGATCTGGTGTGGGACAGTGAGTGATGAATGGATCTGGTGTGGCACAGTGAGTGAGGAATGGATCTGGTGTGGGACAGTGAGTGAGGAATGGATCTGGTGTGGGACAGTGAGTGAGGAATGGATCTGGTGTGGGACAGTGAGTGAGGAATGGATCTGGTGTGGGACAGTGAGTGAGGAATGGATCTGGTGTGGGACAGAGAGTGAGGAATGGATCTGGTGTGGGACAGTGAATGAGGAATGGATCTGGTGTGGGACAGTGAGTGAGAAATGGATCTGGTGTGGGACAGAGTGAGGAATGGATCTGGTGTTGGACAGTGAGTGGGGAATGGATCTGGTGTGGGACAGTGAGTGAGGAATGGATCTGGTGTGGGACAGTGAGTGAGGAATGGATCTGGTGTGGGACAGAGTGAGGAATGGATCTGGTGTGGGACAGTGAGTGAGGAATGGATCTGGTGTGGGTCAGAGTGAGGAATGGATCTGGTGTGGGACAGTGAGTGAGGAATGGATCTGGTGTGGGACAGAGTGGGGAATGGATCTGGTGTGGGACAGTGAGTGAGGAATGGATCTGGTGTGGGACAGTGAGTGAGGAATGGATCTGGTGTGGGACAGTGAGTGAGGAATGGATCTGGTGTGGGACAGTGAGTGGGGAATGGATCTGGTGTGGGACAGTGAGTGGGGAATGGATCTGGTGTGGGACAGAGTGAGGAATTGATCTGGTGTGGGACAGTGAGTGAGGAATGGATCTGGTGTGGGACAGTGAGTGAGGAATGGATCTGGTGTGGGACAGTGAGTGAGGAATGGATCTGGTGTGGGACAGTGAGTGAGGAATGGATCTGGTGTGGGACAGTGAGTGAGGAATGGATCTGGTGTGGGACAGTGAGTGAGGAATGGATCTGGTGTGGGACAGAGAGTGAGGAATGGATCTGGTGTGGGACAGTGAATGAGGAATGGATCTGGTGTGGGACAGTGAGTGAGGAATGGATCTGGTGTGGGACAGAGTGAGGAATGGATCTGGTGTTGGACAGTGAGTGGGAAATGGATCTGGTGTGGGACAGTGAGTGAGGAATGGATCTGGTGTGGGACAGTGAGTGAGGAATGGATCTGGTGTGGGACAGAGTGAGGAATGGATCTGGTGTGGGACAGTGAGTGAGGAATGGATCTGGTGTGGGTCAGAGTGAGGAATGGATCTGGTGTGGGACAGTGAGTGAGGAATGGATCTGGTGTGGGACAGAGTGGGGAATGGATCTGGTGTGGGACAGAGTGAGGAATGGATCTGGTGTGGGACAGTGAGTGAGGAATGGATCTGGTGTGGGACAGAGTGGGGAATGGATCTGGTGTGGGACAGTGAGTGAGGAATGGATCTGGTGTGTAACAGTGAGTGAGCAATGGATCTGGTGTGGGACAGTGAGTGAGGAATGGATCTGGTGTGGGACAGTGAGTGGGGAATGGATCTGGTGTGGGACAGAGTGAGGAATGGATCTGGTGTGGGACAGTGAGTGAGGAATGGATCTGGTGTGGGACAGTGAGTGAGGAATGGATCTGGTGTGGGACGGAGTGTGGAATGGATCTGGTGTGGAATAGTGAGTGAGGAATGGATCTGGTGTGGGACAGTGAGTGAGGAATGGATCTGGTGTGGGACAATGAGTGAGGAATGGGTCTGGTGTGGGACAGTGAGTGAGGAATGGATCTGGTGTGGGACAGTGAGTGAGGAATGGATCTGGTGTGGGACAGTGAGTGGGGAATGGATCTGGTGTGGGACAGAGTGAGGAATGGATCTGGTGTGGGACAGTGAGTGAGGAATGGATCTGCTGTGGGACAGTGAGTGAGGAATGGATCTGGTGTGGGACAGAGTGAGGAATGGATCTGGTGTGGAACAGTGAGTGAGGAATGGATCTGGTGTGGGACAGTGAGTGAGGAATGGATCTGGTGTGGGACAGTGACTGAGGAATGGATCTGGTGTGGGACAGAGTGAGGAATGGATCTGGTGTGGGACAGAGTGAGGAATGGATCTGTTGTGGGACAGCGAGTGAGGAATGGATCTGGTGTGGGACAGTGAGTGAGGAATGGATCTGGTGTGGGACAGAGTGAGGAATGGATCTGGTGTGGAACAGTGAATGAGGAATGGATCTGGTGTGGGACAGTGAGTGAGCAATGGATCTGGTGTGGGACAGTGAGTGGGGAATGGATCTGGTGTGGGACAGATTGAGGAATGGATCTGGTGTGGGGCAGAGTGGGGAATGGATCTGGTGTGGGACAGTGAGTGAGGAATGGATCTCGTGTGGGACAGTGAGTGGGGAATGGATCTGGTGTGGGACAGTGAGTGGGGAATGGATCTGGTGTGGGACAGTGTGAGGAATGGATCTGGTGTGGGACAGTGAGTGAGGAATGGATCTGGTGTGGGAGAGTGAGTGAGGAATGGATCTGGTGTGGGAGAGTGAGTGAGGAATGGATCTGGTGTGGGACAGAGTGAGGAATGGATCTGGTGTGGGAGAGTGAGTGCGGAACGGATCTGGTGTGGGACAGAGAGTGAGGAATGGATCTGGTGTGGGACAGTGAATGAGCAATGGATCTGGTGTGGGACAGTGAGTGAGGAATGGATCTGGTGTGGGACAGTGAGTGAGGAATGGATCTGGTGTGGGACAGAGTGAGGAATGGATCTGGTGTTGGACAGTGAGTGGGGAATAGATCTGGTGTGGGACAGTGAGTGAGGAAGGGATCTGGTGTGGGACAGTGAGTGAGGAATGAATCTGGTGTGGGACAGTGAGTGAGGAATGGATCTGGTGTGGGACAGTGAGTGAGGAATGGATCTGGTGTGGGACAGAGTGAGGAATGGATCTGGTGTTGGACAGTGCGTGGGGAATGGATCTGGTGTGGGACAGTGAGTGATGAATGGATCTGGTGTGGCACAGTGAGTGAGGAATGGATCTGGTGTGGGACAGTGAGTGAGGAATGGATCTGGTGTGGGACAGTGAGTGAGGAATGGATCTGGTGTGGGACAGTGAGTGAGGAATGGATCTGGTGTGGGACAGTGAGTGAGGAATGGATCTGGTGTGGGACAGAGAGTGAGGAATGGATCTGGTGTGGGACAGTGAATGAGGAATGGATCTGGTGTGGGACAGTGAGTGAGAAATGGATCTGGTGTGGGACAGAGTGAGGAATGGATCTGGTGTTGGACAGTGAGTGGGGAATGGATCTGGTGTTGGCCAGTGAGTGGGGAATGGATCTGGTGTGGGACAGTGAGTGAGGAATGGATCTGGTGTGGGACAGAGTGAGGAATGGATCTGGTGTGGGACAGTGAGTGAGGAATGGATCTGGTGTGGGTCAGAGTGAGGAATGGATCTGGTGTGGGACAGTGAGTGAGGAATGGATCTGGTGTGGGACAGAGTGGGGAATGGATCTGGTGTGGGACAGTGAGTGAGGAATGGATCTGGTGTGGGACAGTGAGTGAGGAATGGATCTGGTGTGGGACAGTGAGTGGGGAATGGATCTGGTGTGGGACAGTGAGTGGGGAATGGATCTGGTGTGGGACAGAGTGAGGAATTGATCTGGTGTGGGACAGTGAGTGAGGAATGGATCTGGTGTGGGACAGTGAGTGAGGAATGGATCTGGTGTGGGACAGTGAGTGAGGAATGGATCTGGTGTGGGACAGTGAGTGAGGAATGGATCTGGTGTGGGACAGTGAGTGAGGAATGGATCTGGTGTGGGACAGTGAGTGAGGAATGGATCTGGTGTGGGACAGAGAGTGAGGAATGGATCTGGTGTGGGACAGTGAAGGAGGAATGGATCTGGTGTGGGACAGTGAGTGAGGAATGGATCTGGTGTGGGACAGAGTGAGGAATGGATCTGGTGTTGGACAGTGAGTGGGAAATGGATCTGGTGTGGGACAGTGAGTGAGGAATGGATCTGGTGTGGGACAGTGAGTGAGGAATGGATCTGGTGTGGGACAGAGTGAGGAATGGATCTGGTGTGGGACAGTGAGTGAGGAATGGATCTGGTGTGGGTCAGAGTGAGGAATGGATCTGGTGTGGGACAGTGAGTGAGGAATGGATCTGGTGTGGGACAGAGTGGGGAATGGATCTGGTGTGGGACAGTGAGTGAGGAATGGATCTGGTGTGGGACAGTGAGTGAGGAATGGATCTGGTGTGGGACAGTGAGTGAGGAATGGATCTGGTGTGGGACAGTGAGTGGGGAATGGATCTGGTGTGGGACAGTGAGTGGGGAATGGATCTGGTGTGGGACAGAGTGAGGAATTTATCTGGTGTGGGACAGTGAGTGAGGAATGGATCTGGTGAGGGACAGTGAGTGAGGAATGGATCTGGTGTGGGACAGTGAGTGGGGAATGGATCTGGTGTGGGACAGAGTGAGGGATGGATCTGGTGTGGGACAGAGAGTGGGGAATGGATCTGGTGTGGGACAGTGAGTGGGGAATGGATCTAGTGTGGGAGAGTGAGTGGGGAATGGATCTGGTGTGGGACAGAGTGAGGAATGGATCTGGTGTGGGATAGTGAGTGAGGAATGGATCTGGTGTGGGAAAATGAGTGAGGAATGGATCTGGTGTGGGACAGTGAGTGAGGAATGGATCTGGTGTGGGACAGAGTGAGGAATGGATCTGGTGTGGGACAATGAGTGAGGAATGTATCTGGTGTGGGACAGAGTGAGGAATGGATCTGGTGTGGGACAGTGAGTGAGGAATGGATCTGGTGTGGGACAGAGTGGGGAATGGATCTGGTGTGGGACAGTGAATGAGCAATGGATCTGGTGTGGGACAGTGAGTGGGGAATGGATCTGGTGTGGGACAGTGAGTGATGAATGGATCTGGCGTGGCACAGTGAGTGAGGAATGGATCTGGTGTGGGACAGTGAGTGAGGAATGGATCTGGTGTGGGACAGTGAGTGAGGAATGGATCTGGTGTGGGACAGTGAGTGAGGAATGGATCTGGTGTGGGACAGTGAGTGAGGAATGGATCTGGTGTGGGACAGAGAGTGAGGAATGGATCTGGTGTGGGACAGTGAATGAGGAATGGATCTGGTGTGGGACAGTGAGTGAGGAATGGATCTGGTGTGGGACAGAGTGAGGAATGGATCTGGTGTTGGACAGTGAGTGGGGAATGGATCTGGTGTGGGACAGTGAGTGAGGAATGGATCTGGTGTGGGACAGTGAGTGAGGAATGGATCTGGTGTGGGACAGAGTGAGGAATGGATCTGGTGTGGGACAGTGAGTGAGGAATGGATCTGGTGTGGGTCAGAGTGAGGAATGGATGTGGTGTGGGACAGTGAGTGAGGAATGGATCTGGTGTGGGACAGAGTGGGGAATGGATCTGGTGTGGGACAGTGAGTGAGGAATGGATCTGGTGTGGGACAGTGAGTGAGGAATGGATCTGGTGTGGGACAGTGAGTGAGGAATGGATCTGGTGTGGGACAGTGAGTGGGGAATGGATCTGGTGTGGGACAGTGAGTGGGGAATGGATCTGGTGTGTGACAGAGTGAGGAATTGATCTGGTGTGGGACAGTGAGTGAGGAATGGATCTGGTGTGGGACAGTGAGTGAGGAATGGATCTGGTGTGGGACAGTGAGTGGGGAATGGATCTGGTGTGGGACAGAGTGAGGGATGGATCTGGTGTGGGACAGAGAGTGGCGAATGGATCTGGTGTGGGACAGTGAGTGGGGAATGGATCTAGTGTGGGAGAGTGAGTGGGGAATGGATCTGGTGTGGGACAGAGTGAGGAATGGATCTGGTGTGGGATAGTGAGTGAGGAATGGATCTGGTGTGGGACAGTGAGTGAGGAATGGATCTGGTGTGGGACAGTGAGTGAGGAATGGATCTGGTGTGGGACAGAGTGAGGAATGGATCTGGTGTGGGACAATGAGTGAGGAATGTATCTGGTGTGGGACAGAGTGAGGAATGGATCTGATGTGGGACAGTGAGTGAGGAATGGATCTGGTGTGGGACAGAGTGGGGAATGGATCTGGTGTGGGACAGTGAGTGAGGAATGGATCTGGTGTGTAACAGTGAGTGAGCAATGGATCTGGTGTGGGACAGTAAGTGGGGAATGGATCTGGTGTGGAACAGTGATTGAGGAATGGATCTGGTGTGGGACAGTGAGTGAGCAATGGATCTGGTGTGGGACAGTGAGTGGGGAATGGATCTGGTGTGTGACAGTGAGTGAGCAATGGATCTGGTGTGGGACAGTGAGTGGGGAATGGATCTGGTGTGGGACAGTGAGTGGGGAATGGATCTGGTGTGGGACAGTGAGTGAGGAGTGGATCTGGTGTGGGACAGTGAGTGGGGAATGGATCTGGTGTGGGACAGTGAGTGAAGAATGGATCTGGTGTGGGACAGTGAGTGGGGAATGGATCTGGTGTGGGACAGTGAGTGAGGAGTGGATCTGGTGTGGGACAGTGAGTGGGGAATGGATCTGGTGTGGGACAGTGATTGAGGAATGGATCTGGTGTGGGACAGTGAGTGGGGAATGGATCTGGTGTGGGACAGAGTGAGGGATGGATATGGTGTGGGACAGAATGTGGCGAATGGATCTGGTGTGGGACAGTGAGTGGGGAATGGATCTAGTGTGGGAGAGTGAGTGGGGAATGGATCTGGTGTGGGACAGAGTGAGGAATGGATCTGGTGTGGGATAGTGAGTGAGGAATGGATCTGGTGTGGGACAGTGAGTGAGGAATGGATCTGGTGTGGGACAGTGAGTGAGGAATGGATCTGGTGTGGGACAGAGTGAGGAATGGATCTGGTGTGGGACAATGAGTGAGGAATGTATCTGGTGTGGGACAGAGTGAGGAATGGATCTGATGTGGGACAGTGAGTGAGGAATGGATCTGGTGTGGGACAGAGTGGGGAATGGATCTGGTGTGGGACAGTGAGTGAGGAATGGATCTGGTGTGTAACAGTGAGTGAGCAATGGATCTGGTGTGGGACAGTAAGTGGGGAATGGATCTGGTGTGGAACAGTGATTGAGGAATGGATCTGGTGTGGGACAGTGAGTGAGCAATGGATCTGGTGTGGGACAGTGAGTGGGGAATGGATCTGGTGTGTGACAGTGAGTGAGCAATGGATCTGGTGTGGGAGAGTGAGTGGGGAATGGATCTGGTGTGGGACAGTGAGTGGGGAATGGATCTGGTGTGGGACAGTGAGTGAGGAGTGGATCTGGTGTGGGACAGTGAGTGGGGAATGGATCTGGTGTGGGACAGTGAGTGAAGAATGGATCTGGTGTGGGACAGTGAGTGGGGAATGGATCTGGTGTGGGACAGTGAGTGAGGAGTGGATCTGGTGTGGGACAGTGAGTGGGGAATGGATCTGGTGTGGGACAGAGTGAGGAATGGTTCTGGTGTGGGACAGTGAGTGAGGAATGGATCTGGTGTGGGACAGAGTGAGGAATGGATCTGGTGTGGGACAGAGTGGGGAATGGATCTGGTTTGGGACAGAGAGTGAGGAATGGATCTGGTGTGGGACAGTGAGTGAGGAATGGATCTGGTGTGGGACAGTGAGTGGGGAATGGATCTGGTGTGGGACAGAGTGAGGAATGGATCTGGTGTGGGACAGAGAGTGAGGAATGGATCTGGTGTGGGACAGTGAGTGGGGAATGGATCTGGTGTGGGACAGTGAGTGGGGAATGGATCTGGTGTGGGACAGAGTGAGGAATGGATCTGGTGTGGGACAGAGAGTGAGGAATGGATCTGGTGTGGGACAGAGTGAGGAATGGATCTGGTGTGGGACAGTGAGTGGGGAATGGATCTGGTGTGGGACAGTGAGTGGGGAATGGATCTGGTGTGGGACAGTGAGTGAAGAATGGATCTGGTGTGGGACAGTGAGTGGGGAATGGATCTGGTGTGGGACAGAGTGAGGAATGGATCTGGTGTGGGACAGTGAGTGAGGAATGGATCTGGTGTGGGACAGAGTGAGGAATGGATCTGGTGTGGGACAGTGAGTGGGGCATGGATCTGGTGTGTGACAGTGAGTGAGCAATGGATCTGGTGTGGGACAGTGAGTGGGGAATGGATCTGGTGTGGGACAGTGAGTGGGGAATGGATCTGGTGTGGGACAGTGAGTGAAGAATGGATCTGGTGTGGGGCCCAGCGACTGTGCAGCAGGCTGTGATTTGGGAGGCTTCAGATTGCACCCTGAAAACTGACTTCTTCTCTTGCTGTGAAGTGAATTAGTTCCTTAATCCTCACTCGACTAATGCACATTACTTGGATATTCGGAGATGAAAGGAATAGGGAAAGCTTGTGCTGATTTGCTCATTTCTGCCACTTTCACATTAACAGGACCATTAACATTAACAGAATGAGGAGCATTCATGGTTCTGGAGTCTGTAAGGACTCGGGGTGGGGCTGTGCAGTCCCGATAATATCTCTCCTTTTACAGGCAATACTTTGTTGCTTCCTATGCAAAATACTGCTTGCAATAATTTAACTCCCCACCAGAAACAGATCAGATCTTCCCTGGTTTGCACAGCAAAGCTTTACTCGGGTATTAAGTTTGCCGGAGATTTAATCCGTGCCATTCCTGTTGCGTTTGCAAAGATAATCCAGAAGCCGTAAGCAGAGCTCAGTTCATGTTGCTTTTTATGGCTGATCCAAACACACTCTCACAGGCAAAAGCAATCGAATACCTATATCCAATGTCAGACACAATACAACAATAACAGCACTATCAAACTCCATGTGCATTCCGCTGCTGCTCCCATCTCTAGTCACCCAAACGGCCCCAGTCTCTGTCTGGGGAGAGTTGTGCGGTGCTGCTATTTCACATTTCTACAGTCAGAAAATAACCAGCGTGTTTCTGAAAATGCCATGTGGAGTGAGGGGGAGACCATACAGCCACGTCTGATCTTGTTGCACCTGACATTAACACACCACACATAGCAGGAACCCCAGGCCCATTGTCCCTGTTACATTGTCCATGTACTTCAAGATGGCTCCTGGGGTGGCAGTTCCTTATTGGGCAACTGCAACTGGTATCCTTGGCCATCCTTTGCCCTTTCTTCCCCCAATCTCCTTTCTTCCATTGCTTAAGATACCCTGGCTCTGATAGTGAATGTATTTTAGCCCAAACTACAAGTTGAAACTACAAATTTAAAGCTACCCCTGAAGAGCCCACTGCCCGTTCTTTGTTCTCATTGAGCTCTTTCAACTGCTCGAACTCTGCTGAAATTTCCTGGTCACCTGGATTCAGCGACTGTGACTACGCTCTGCTATTCAGTTGCTTCAAGTTTTAAGCTGCTGAATTCTTTTCTCAAATTGGTTTCCAAACTCCTGGACTTCTCTGGACATCTAGACTACGTTTCTGCTTTTAACTACACTGGATTACACCATTACACTTCTGCACTGGATTACACTGCAATACTCACCTGCTGTGTCTCTAATACTGCTGCAAAAAGATTTTTATTTGAATAACTTAAACTGCATCTGTCTCTGCTGAGCTGGTTCTACTGGTTTTTCAGCTTTGCTGGTCGCTGGCTTGTGGTTTTACATTTTCTCCACGGCTTTGATCTACGGTGATCTCCAACTTAAGTCAATTTCACCATCTTCTTTCTGCACCGCTACCGATTCTCATTCCTATGGCAGCAACCTCCCAAACCCGCAAACTCTTCCACCTAGAAGCACAAGGGCAGCAGGCGCATGGGAACACCACCACCTCCAAGTTCCCCTCCAAGTCACACACATAATAATAATAATAATAATAATAATAATAATCAACTTTTATTGTCATTGTTAGTGCACAAGTGCAGTACAACGAAATGTAGGCTTGCGGCTCCCGAGAGCGTACATTTAGATTAAGACATTTAAACATTCAACATTCATTTGGCTTGTAATACATTAACATAAACATAACCATAATAAAGTGCATTGGCAGATGTGCAGGCTTTAGAGTTTATTTGTGGAGTTCAGTAGGATGACAGCCCTGGGAAAGAAGCTGTTCCTAAATCTGGTCGTTCGGGTGCGGATGCATCTGTAGCGTCTCCCAGATGGCAGGAGGGCGAACAGACTGTGGCTGGGGTGGGTAGAGTCTTTGATGATGGTCCGTGACCTCCGTAAACATCGTTTCTGGTATATGTGCTCTATGGTCGGTAGCCGGGTGCCGGTAATGCGTTGGGCAGTTTTGACTACCCGCTGCAGGGCTTTCCGGTCATAGTAGCTACAGCTGCCATACCATACTGTGATACAGTTTGTCAGGATGCTCTCTATTGTGCAGCGGTAAAAGTTAGAGAGGATCAGGGGTGACAGGTTACATCCCTTCAGCCTCCTTAGGAAATATAGGCGCTGCTGGGCCTTCTTCACCAGAGAGGAGGTATTGAGGGACCAGGAGAGGTCTTCCGTGATGTGGACTCCGAGGAACTTAAAGCTGTCCACCCTTTCCACCACAGTCCCATGGATGTGGATGGGGGTGTGACTTCCGCCTTTAGACCTCCTGAAGTCCACAATGATTTCTTTGGTTTTCTTGATGTTAAGGGCCAGGTTGTTATTGGCGCACCACTTCACGAGATGCTGGACCTCCTCCCTGTAGGCTGACTCATCGTTGTTGGTGATCTGGCCTACTACCGTGGTATCATCCGCAAACTTGATGATGGTGTTGGAACCATGAACAGCCACACAGTCGTGTGTGAAGAGGGAGTAGAGGAGGGGGCTCAGCACACATCCTTGTGGGGCCCCCGTGTTCAGGGTCAGCGGGGGGAGGTGTGGTTACCTAATTTGACAGACTGGGGTCTGTTTGTTAGGAAGTCCAGGGTCCAGTTGCAGAGGGAAGTGTTCAGGCCAAGAGTGTGGAGTTTGGTGGCCAGCTTGTTGGGGACGATAGTGTTGAATGCTGAGCTGTAGTCTATGAACAGCATTCTGATGTAGGTCTCTTTACCATCTAAGTGATTCAGTGCAGAGTGTAGAGCAGTTGTGATTGCATCCTCCGTTGATCTGTTTGCACGATAGGCAAACTGGTGTTGGTCAAGAGAGGCGGGAACACTGGCTTTGATGTGAGCCAGGACCAGTCTCTCGAAACACTTCATTATGATGGGTGTGAGTGCGACAGGTCGATAGTCGTTCAGGCACGTCACAGCCGTTTGCTTTGGCACAGGAATAATGGTAGCGGTCTTGAAGCATGTAGGGACTACTGCCTGGGCCAATGACAGATTGAAGATGGCGGTGAAGACATCAGCCAGCTGATCAGCACATTCCTTGAGTACCCATCCAGGGATGCTATCCGGTCCAGCAGCCTTTTGTGTGTTCACTCCGTGTAGAACACCCCTTACGTCGGAGGTCGACAGAGTGAGCACCTGGTCTTCTGGGGGTGGCAAGGCTTTGGTAGCCGGCTCCCTGTTGTCCCTGTCGAAGCGAGCGTAGAAGTTGTTAAGCTCCTCCAGAAGGGAGGCATCGCTAACCGGGGGGCTGGTGTTTTTGCTCTTGTAGTCAGTGATGGACTGGATGCCTTGCCACATGCGCCGGGGGTCCGAGTTGTTGTGGAAATGATCCTCTATCCACAGTGTCTGTTTTCTTTTGGCAGTCCTGATACCCTTTTTTAGGTTGGTCCTAGCTGCACTGTGAGCCGCCGTGTCGTCAGATTTAAATGCTGCGTCGCGTGCTTTCAACAGCGAGCGGACCTCTCCGTTCATCCAGGGTTTCTGGTTGGGGTATGTCCTGATATTTTTATGGGTCGTGACGACCTCGACACCATCCTGACTTAGAAGTATATCGCTGTTCCTTCATCGTCGCTGGGTCAAAATCCTGGAACTCCCTACCTAACAGCACTGTGGGAGCACCTTCACCACACAGACTGCAGCGGTTCAAGAAGGCGGCTCACCACCAACTTCTCTGGGGCAATTAGGGATGGGCAATAAATGCTGGCCTTGCCAGCGATGCCCACATCCCATAAACAAATTTTAAAAAACCTCCATCTATTATGTCCGTGAATGATTGAGACACGGACAGGAGGAGTTGAACAAAACAAGTCTTTACTGATTGAAGTCAATAGGGAAACTGAAAACACAGAGGCTCACTAGCGCCTTTTATACAGGGGTGGTCACTGCCGGTACTGCAGTCTGAGACCAGTTATTCTCTTAAAGGTACATACACAACAATTCCTCCCCTTTTAGATAAACAGGACATAACATTCATTTAACAACTAAATGATAACTAATTACAATCACAATTACGGTTGCTAGATACATTGGTTAAGTTTAAGCAATTATAAGTTCAGTCTTTGAGGAGGCTTCCTGATTCTGTCTGGATAACGCCTCTTTGGAGTATCAGGTTCTTCTGGCAAGGTTGAGTCGGGATCAATGTCGTTGTTTGGTTCATCTGCTTCCAATATCACCGATTCTGCGGTAGCTGCAATTGGTACGTCGATTTCATTGCCAGGTGTATCAGATCGTGGTGTGGAGTTGACGTTTTCCAGTGACTCTAGGATCTGGTCAGCATGGCGTCTTACAATGCTCTCTCCAACGTCCACGGTATACATAAGAACATAAGAACATAAGAAATAGGAGCAGGAGTAGGCCAATTGGCCCCTCGAGCCTGCTCCGCCATTCAATAAGATCATGGCTGATCTGATCCTAACCGCCAATCCACTATGACAGGACTATCTCCTGAATCTAACAGCATTAGACACACGAAAACAGGAGCAGGATCAGGCGACACGGCCCCTGGGCCAGCTCCGCTACCCACAGGGCCATGACCTATCCGAACCTAGACTCATGTCCAAATTCCTGCCCGCTCCCCGTAACCCTTAATTCCCTTTTCTACTAGGAAACTGTCTATTTCTGTTTTAAATTTATGTAATGATGTAGCTTCTACAGCTTTTTGGGGCAGCATATTCCATGGACCTACCACCCTCTGAGTGAAGTAGTTCCTCCTCATCTCAGTTTTGAAAGAGCAGCCCCTTATTCTAAGACTATGCCCCCTAGTTCTAGTTTCACCCATCATCTGGAACATCCTCCCTGCATCCACCCGATCCAACCCCTTCATAATCTTATATGTTTCAATAAGATCGCCTCTCATTCTTCTGAACTCCAATGAGTAGAGTCCCAATCTACTCAACCTCTCCTCATATGTCCATCCCCTCATCCCCGGGATTAATCGAGTGAACCTTCTTTGTACTGACTCGAGAGCAAGTATGTCCTTTCTTAAGTATGGACACCAAAACTGTATGCAGTATTCCAGGTGCGGTCTCACCAATACCTTGTACAACTGAAGCAATACCTCCCTATTTTTATATTCTATCCCCCTAGCAATGAAGGCCAACATTCCATTGGCCTTCTTAATCACTTGCTGCACCTGCATACTAACCTTTTGAGTTTCGTGCACCAGGACCCCCAGATCCCTTTGTACTTCAGTACTTTCAAGTTTCTTGCCATTAAGATAATAACTTGCTCTACGATTTTTCCTGCCAAAGTGCATAACCTCACACTTTCCAGTATTGTATTCCATCTGCCAAATTTCTGCCCACTTACTTAGCCTGTCTATGTCCCCTTGCAGGTTTTTTATGTCGTCCTCACTCACTACTTTCCCTCCCATCTTAGTATCATCTGCAAACTTTGTTGTGTTACACTTGGTCCCCTCCTCCAAATCGTTAATATAGATTGTAAAGAGTTGGGGACCCAGCACTGACCCCTGCGGAACACCACTGGTTACTGATTGCCAGTCTGAATATGAACCATTTATCCCAACTCTCTGCCTTCTGTTAGATAGCCAATCCTCTATCCATGCCAGAATATTACCCCCAATCCCGTGATTTTTTATCTTAAGCAATAATCTTTTGTGTGGCACCTTGTCAAATGCCTTTTGGAAGTCTAAATACACTACGTCCACTGGTTCACCTTTATCCACCCTATATGTTACTTCCTCAAAGAACTCCAGCAAATTTGTCAAACATGACTTCCCCTTCATAAAACCATGCTGACTTTGTCTTATTAAATTATGATTATCCAAATGTCCTGTTACTGTCTCCTTAATAATGGACTCCAAAATTTGACCTACCACAGATGTTAGGCTAACCGGTCTATAGTTTCCAGCCTTCTGTCTACTGCCCTTTTTAAATAAGGGTGTTACATTAGCAGTTTTCCAGTCTGCCGGGACCTTTGCTGAGTCCAGGGAGTTTTGGAAGATTATTACCAATGCATCCACAATCCCTACCGCCACTTCCCTCAAAACCCTGGGATGTAAGCCATCAGGTCCAGGTGATTTATCCGCCTTGAGTCCCATTATTTTACCAAGTACTACTTCCTTAGTGATTTTAATCGTATTTAGCTCCTCCCCCCCTATAGCCCCCTGCTTGTCAAGTGTTGGGATATTCTTGGTGTCCTCTACTGTAAAGACTGATACAAAATATTCATTCAGTGTTTTTGCCATCTCCATATTTCCCACCATTAATTTCCCGGTCTCATCCTCTAAGGGACCAACATTTACTTTAGCCACCCTTTTTCTTTTTATATAACTATAAAAACTCTTACTATCTGTCTTTATATTTTTTGCTAATTTACTTTCATAATCTATCTTCCCTTTCTTAATCAATCTTTTTGTTATTTTTTGCTGTCTTTTAAAGTTTTCCCAATCCTCTATCCTCCCACTAGATTTGGCTACCTTATATGCCCTTGTTTTTAGTCGAATACTATCCTTAATTTCTTTACTTAGCCACGGATGGCTGTCTTTTCTTTTACACCCTTTTTTTCTCAGTGGAATATACTTTTTTTGGAATTTGTAAAATAACTCCTTAAATGTACACCACTGATCATGTATCGTCTTATCCTTTAACCTATTTTCCCAATCCACTTTACTCAATTCCGCTCTCATACCTTCATAGTCTCCTTTATTCAAGCTTAGCACGCTTGTTTGAGATACAGCCTCCTCACCCTCTAACTGAATATGGAATTCAACCATGTTATGGTCACTCATTCCAAGGGGATCCTTTACTAGGACATTTTTAATTAATCCTGTCTCGTTACACAGGACCAGATCTAAGGGGTCCATGAGAGGTCCTTGCCGTGTACAAATCGTTCCTGGCTGCCATTTCTCAGTGCGGTAGTCCCGGGCCAAAACTGGTTGACCTATCTTAAAACTCCTGGTCGGCCTTTCATTCATATTCTGAAACTGCCTGTTCTCCACATCTCTTCGGACGTTTGGCTTAACCAAATTCAAGCGGCATCGTAGTCTTCGATTGAAGAACATCATGGCTGGAGTTTGGTTGGTAACCGCATGTGTCGCATTCCGGTAGGCAAACAAGAAGTTGTCCACCTTGTGGTGTAGGGGTATATCTTCATTACACATTGCCTTGATAGCCTTCTTGAATGTTTGGACAAACCTCTCGGCCAATCCATTAGTGGCTGGATGATATGGGGCGGATGTGTAATGCTTAACACCATTGTTCTTTAAGAACCTCCGGAACTCTTCAGACACAAACTGTGGTCCATTGTCAGAGCAAATCTGTTCAGGCAGCCCATTTCTGGCGAATATGGTTCGTAAGACTGTGATGGTTTTTTCTGTGGTGGTTGAGGACATTTTTATTACCTCTGGCCACTTTGAATGGGCATCCACCGCAATTAAAAACATCGAGTCCATGAAGGGACCAGCAAAACCAATGTGCACCCTTTGCCATGGAGATGAGGGCCACTCCCATGGATGCAGAGGAGCTTGTGGTGGGGCGTTTTGGACCTTCTGGCATCCTGCACAGCTCTTGGTCATCTCTTCGATTTCTCTATCGATTCCCGGCCACCACACAAACGCTCTGGCTAAGTTCTTCATTTTTACCCCACCCAGATGACCCTCATGAAGCTCATTGAGCACTCTATCCGTCAACTTAGGTGGAATTACTAAGAACATAAGAACATAAGAAATAGGAGCAGGAGTAGGCCAATCGGCCCCTCGAGCCTGCTCCGCCATTCAATAAGATCATGGCTGATCTGATCCCAACCGCCAATCCACTATCACAGAACCATCTCCTGAATCTAACCGAATTAGACACACGAAATAGGAGCAGGATCAGGCTACACGGCCCCTGGGCCCGCTCCGCTACCCACAGGGCCATGACCGATCCGAACCTAGACTCATGTCCAAATTCCTGCCCGCTCCCCGTAACCCTTAATTCCCTTTACTTCTAGGAAACTGTCTATTTCTGTTTTAAATTTATGTAATGATGTAGCTTCTACAGCTTTTTGGGGCAGCATATTCCATGGACCTACCACCCTCTGAGTGAAGTAGTTCCTCCTCATCTCAGTTTTGAAAGAGCAGCCCCTTATTCTAAGACTATGCCCCCTAGTTCTAGTTTCACCCATCATCGGGAACATCTTCCCCGCATCCACCCGATCCGACCCCTTCACAATCTTATATGTTTCAATAAGATCACCTCTCATTCTTCTGAACTCCAATGAGTAGAGTCCCAATCTACTCAAACTTTCCTCATATGTCCATCCCCTCATCCCCGGGATTAACCGAGTGAACCTTCTTTGTACTGACTCGAGAGCAAGTATGTCCTTTCTTAAGTATGGACACCAAAACTGTACGCAGTATTCCAGGTGCGGCCTCACCAATACCTTGTACAACTGAAGCAATACCTCCCTATTTTTATATTCTATCCCCCTAGCAATGAAAGCCAACATTCCATTGGCCTTCTTAATCACTTGCTGCACCTGCATACTAACCTTTTGAGTTTCGTGCACCAGGACCCCCAGATCCCTTTGTACTTCAGTACTTTCCAGTTTCTTGCCATTAAGATAATAACTTGCTCTACGATTTTTCCTGCCAAAGTGCATAACCTCACACTTTCCAGTATTGTATTCCATCTGCCAAATCTCTGCCCACTTACTTAGCCTGTCGATGTCCTCTTGCAGGCTTTTTATGTCCTCCTCACTCACTACTTTCCCTCCCATCTTAGTATCATCTGCAAACTTTGATATGTTACACTCGGTCCCCTCCTCCAAATCGTTAATATAGATTGTAAAGAGTTGGGGACCCAGCACTGACCCCTGCGGAACACCACTAGTTACTGATTGCCAGTCTGAGAATGAACCATTTATCCCAACTCTCTGCCTTCTGTTAGATAGCCAATCCTCTATCCATGCCAGAATATTACCCCCAATCCCATGATTTTTTATCTTAAGCAATAATCCTTTGTGTGGCACCTTGTCAAATGCCTTTTGGAAGTCTAAATACACTACGTCCACTGGTTCCCCTTTATCCACCCTATACGTTACTTCCTCAAAGAACTCCAGCAAATTTGTCAAACATGACTTCCCCTTCATAAAGCCATGCTGACTTTGCCCTATTAAATTATGATTATCCAAATGTCCTGCTACTGTCTCCTTAATAATGGACTCCAAAATTTTACCTACCACAGATGTTAGGCTAACCGGTCTATAGTTTCCAGCCTTCTGTCTACTGCAGTTTTCCAGTCTGCCGGGACCTTTGCCGAGTCCAGGGAGTTTTGGAAAATTATTACCAATGCATCCACAATCCCTACCGCCACTTCCCTCAAGACCCTAGGATGTAAGCCATCAGGTCCAGGTGATTTATCCGCCTTCAGTCCCATTATTTTACCGAGTACCACTTCCTTAGTGATTTTGATCGTGTTTAGCTCCTCCCCCCCTTTAGCCCCCTGTTTGTCCAGTGTTGGGATATTCTTAGTGTCTTCTACTGTAAAGACTGATGTAAAATATTCATTCAGTGTTTTTGCCATCTCCATATTTCCCACCATTAATTTCCCGGCCTCATCCTCTAAGGGACCAACATTTACTTTAGCCACCCTTTTTCTTTTTATATAACTATAAAAACTCTTACTATCTGTTTTTATATTTTTTGCTAATTTACTTTCATAATCTATCTTCCCTTTCTTAATCAATCTTTTTGTTATTTTTTGCTGTCTTTTAAAGTTTTCCCAATCCTCTATCCTCCCACTAGATTTGGCTACCTTATATGCCCTTGTTTTTAGTCGAATACTATCCTTAATTTCTTTACTTAGCCACGGATGGCTGTCTTTTCTTTTACACCCTTTTCTTCTCAGTGGAATATATTTTTTTTGGAAGTTGTAAAATAACTCCTTGAATGTACACCACTGATCATGTATCGTCTTACCCTTTAATCTATTTTCCCAATCCACTCTTATGTTGTTATGTGCCCCTAGGAAAAGGGACCACCTCTGCAGCCGTTGTGCTGTCATTATCGGTACGCCCTTCTGAGGGTTGAAAATGGAGACAAGAGGTTGATGATCGGTTAGTGGAGTAAATTTTTGACCGTGCAGGTAGTGATTGAACTTCTTCACCCCCCACACTAGGCTGAGGGCCTCTCTGTCAATCTGGGCGTAGTTACGCTCGGCAGAAGTTAACGAGCGTGACACAAAAGCTATCGGCCTCTCTAAACCATCAAGGAATTTATGTGACAGTACCGCCCCAATGCCGTAGGGAGACGCACCACACGCCAGTCTGATCGGCAGTGCTGGGTTGTAGTTAGCCAATACTTCTCTTGAAGTGATTAAGTCCTTACTCTTCTGAAAGGCCGGCTTAAAATCATTGCTCCATTTCCATGCTACTCCCGTTCATAGCAGGGCGTTCAGTGGGTGCAGAATTGTCGACAAATTCGGCAAAAACTTATGATAGTAATTCACCAACCCGAGGAATGACTTCAGTTGCGACACATTTTCAGGCGCTGGGGCCTTAACAACCGCTTCAATTTTGTCAGGGGCCTTGTGTAACCCCTCTTCATCAATCACGTGGCCACAATACGATATCTGTTTCTTAAAAAACTCGCACTTGGGGCAGTCGGCTCGTAGCCCATGTTCCCGTAGTCTAGTGAGCACCTGTTCTAGGTTATTAAGGTGTTCACTGTCATCTTCACCTGTCACAAGGATGTCGTCCAAGTAACACTGAGTCCCCGGAATCCCTTGCAGGACTTGTTCCATCGCTCTTTGCCATATCGTCGGAGCCGATGCTACTCCGAATACCAATCGATGATATTGGTAAAGACCTTTGTGAGTGTTTATCGTGAGATACTTCCTAGAGGATTCTTCAACCTCCATCTGCAAATATACTTGTGCTAGGTCAATTTTTGTAAAACGCTTCCCTCCAGACAGTGAGGCGAAGGTGTCTTCTATCCTTGGAAGAGGATATTGTACTGTGTGAAGGACTGGGTTCACCGTCACCTTGAAATCCCCACAGATGCGAACCTTCCTTGGCTCCTCAGACTTATTGCTTAACGTTTTCTTCATGACAGGAATGATGGGTGTCGCCCACTCGCTCCAGTCGACCTTAGACAACACGCCTGCCTTCTCCAGATTCTCCAGCTCTGCCTCGATGGCTGGGCGAATTGCATATGGTACCGGTCTTGCTTTGAAAAACTTGGGAATTGCATTCTCTTCTATTTTTATCGAGGCGGTTACGCCTTTAAGAGTGCCCAGTTCTTGTTGAAATACCTCTTTGGCGTTAGCTAAGATTGTTGACAATCGTCCAGGAGTGACGTCGTCATCTTTTTTACCGTCCACCGTCATTGTATGAATGGAGTGCCAATCT
Organism: Somniosus microcephalus; assembly: GCF_052327205.1. Classification (NCBI taxonomy): domain Eukaryota; kingdom Metazoa; phylum Chordata; class Chondrichthyes; order Squaliformes; family Somniosidae; genus Somniosus; species Somniosus microcephalus. Next base: position 239,626,609 of record NC_140997.1, on the reverse strand, counting down.
AAGCTTATCTTCCTGATCCATTCACGTCCCAATAACGGTGGTCCAGCATTTGGCAGTATGTAGAGATACAATTTCCGTATTTTCTTGCCGTTGTATTCGACAGGCACCCTTATTTTTCCTCTGGGGTATACTTTTTGCCCCGTATACGTCGTCAAGATGATGGATGTCTCTCTCAAGGGTATGTGTGAGAATAGCCGCTCGTAGTCTCATCGATTCATGATGGTTAGCGCTGATCCTGTATCCAATTCCATTTTAACTTGGGACCCTGCTATCGTGAGGGTGACCCAAATGGTTCGGTGATTCTCTTTTGCGATTACATTGTGAAGTTTGAGACAGCTTAGTCTCCTGTTCCCGGATTCACTATCGCTCATCTGGTCTTCGGAACTACTGTCCGTCATCTTTTGTACTTTCTTGTACGGTTCCTTAGTAGCCTTTTTGTTGTCGCTGGTCTTCTTCCCAGACCTGCAAACTCGTGCAATGTGTCCCATCTTTCCGCATTGCCTGCATATTTTGTCTTTGGACCAGCAGTCCTTCTGGTCATGGTTAGTTCTGCCGCAGCGATAACATTTTGCAAATCCCCGTGTCATTTCGTGGGTGCCGTATTCCTGTGGCTTTTGTTGAATTTCCACAGCTCCCCTGGCTGCTGCTTCGTACGATACTGCCACGCTAAAAGCCTTATCTAGCGTCAGCTCTTTCCCTGAGAGTAACTTCTTCTGTGTTCCTTCACTCAGGAGTCCACAGACAAATTTGTCCCGTAGGGTATCTGCCAGTCCTGCTCCGAACTGGCAGTGCTTTGATAGCTTGCGTAGTTCCGTAAGGTACTCAGCATTGCTCTCATCTTTATGCTGAGTTCTCCTGTGGAATTTAAATCTTTCTGCTATCAACAGCGGTGCAGGGTTTAGGTGTTCCTATAGGACAGCAACAATTTCATTAAAACTCTTCGCCTTCGGTTTGGCTGGAGTAATCAGGTCCCGCAATAGGCCGTACATTCTAGCGCCCATTAAGTTTAGCACTACCGATGCCTTTTTCTCATCGGCTATTTCGCTTGCCTCGCAATATACCTCGACTCTTTCCACATACATGGTCCAGTCCTCTATTGTATTATCAAAGGCAGTGATACAGCCAGTCTTCGGCATCTTGAAAATCTAAAATGGCGCCTCCCGCGCTTTGCCTTCTTCCCCGATTTAACAAAATGGCACCTCCCGCGCTTTGCCTTCTTCCCCACTGATTAAGATGGCGCCTCCCGCGCTTTGCCTTCTTCCCCGCTGTTGCTAGCGCTGCTTTCTGTGGTTCCTGTTGCAACCTGCAGCTCCTCGCGGTTTCTTGCGCGTTTAATATTTCTTTTTAAAATTATTTTCCCGTCGTGGAACAACCCTGTGGGACTCTTGCCTCCCTCTTCTCGGGCCTGTACGTAGCCCGGCTTCGTAGCACCGGCCGCGCCCTGTGTGCTCCACCCTCTCTCTCTCCTCTTCCCGACAACGCTGCTCGGCCCCGTTGCAAGCCACCCGCTCGAGTTCGCGAACGCCACAGCCCAGGAAGGATCAGTGTACTACCTGCCACCAGCCCGATTAGCTGAAGCACCGTCGACAGGAATCAGGCCCCGCTTTCGACAGCTTCTCCAGCAATCTTCAACTCCGCTAACACAGGGGCGGATGCCCACGGTCGACGCCCATTTCTACTGCTTCTTTCTTCCTTCTGGCCTCGACCTCTGCTCACTTCGCTGCAGGAATGGATCCCAGGAGGTGGTGCAGACTGTAGGTAAGTTCGTATCTGCTCGTCGCCAGTGTTATGTCCATGAATGATTGAGACACGGACAGCAGGAGTTGAACAAAACAAGTCTTTACTGATTGAAGTCAATAGGGAAACTGAAAACACAGAGGCTCACTAGCGCCTTTTATACAGTGGTGGTCACTGCCGGTACTGCAGTCTGAGACCAGTTATTCTCTTAAAGGTACATGCACAACACCATCCTCCAATTCTCTACCCTTCAAATAGCTTCTGGACATAAGAACATAAGAATTAAGAGCAGGAGTAGGCCATTCGGCCCCTCGAGCCTGCTCCACCATTCAATAAGATCATGGCTGATCTTCTACCTCAACTCCACTGTCCTGCATGAACCCTATACTCCTTGATTCCCTTAATATCCAAAAATCTGTCAATCTCTGTCTTGAATATACTCAACAACTGAGCCTCCACAGCCCTCTGGGGTAGAGAATTCCAAAGATTGACCAACCTCTGAGTGAAGAAATCCACCCTCTGAGTGAAGGCTTCACTCGCCTGCTACACCTGTCTCTGAATTTGGACAACGGTTCGTTGATGCTCCGTGCCGGCTCCATCCTGCCTATGTTAGCTTTGTCCCTCCACGGGACCTCTGACTTTGACTCTGGACTCCCTACTATTGTTTCCAACCTATTCCCTGCTACTACCACGAAATATGTATCCCATTAATTACTACATAACCAGGCCTATGTAACTGAAGCTTTTCCCGGTGTCCATTCGTGTGCGCACTTTGGCTGCCGCTCCAGACCCGAGCCGTTCACTTCTATTTCCACTTTTTTTTCTCCCTCCTTTTCCTTTTCTCTCTATCCCTCCCTGATCGCTCTTTCTTGTCATCATGCCTCCTTTCATCACTCCTCTCAGATACTCTGCCCTCCCAAATCCCTACCCCAATCCTTCATTACTCTTCCATCTTCCTACTCTCCTGCTGCCGTTCCAGGCTTGACTCCCTCTTGGATAAGCCTACAGCTTCCCTCTGTGCCTCTCTTGGCATCCTACGAAGGGCCCATCGAGGCACTCATCACTGCCTCCTCACAAGTAGCAACCCCAACTGTCCCATCCTACTCTCTCGCTGACCTTCCTGCTCAGCGCACCCACTGGGGATTAATCTTGCCAATCTCCTCCCCGTCTAACTCACCCCCCCCCCAGCGCTGACCCTGTGGATGCTGGCAGTGGGTCAGCCATCACCAACCCTCTCCGCATCTCCCACCAGAATGTCCGTTCACTTGCGAACAAGGCCCTTGCCATCCATGAACTTATTGTGGATGATTGCCATGATATCATGGCCCTGACAGACACTTGCTTGAGGGGTGATGACACCTTACCCTTAAATGAAGCCTCCCCACCTGGCTATACCTTCCACCATTTGCCCCGCCCAGACCGCCGTGGTGGCGGTGTGGCTCCCATCACCAAATCACACCTTTGTCTGTCCCCCTACTCCTCCGGCACTTTCTCCTCTGGCACTTTCTCCTTCTTTGAGCATCTCACCTTATTCCACCCCTCTCACCTCTCATTTAAAATTCTCATTCTCTACCGCCCACCCAAGTACCATAAAAATGTCATCACCGAGATATCTTCACTGCTGTCCTCCCTCAGCCTCAGCACCAAGCGAATTCTCATCCTTGGGGATTTCAAACTCCATCTCCATTCATCAGGCTCTCTCTCCTCTGAGTTCACTAGCCTCCTACCCTTCCTTAATCTCTCCCTCCATGTAAACTCCCCAACCCATATTCATGGCCACCCCCTCGACCTTGCCATCTCTCGTTGCCTCCCAACGTGTCAATCACAGACAAGGCCATCTCTGACCACTTCCTCGTATCGCTCTCCACCCATATCCCTCTTCCCCCCGCCCCAGCCCAAACCCAATTTCCTTCTGTGTCCACCCCTGAAAAAAACTCTCTCCCAACTCTCTTACAACTCCACTTATGAAATCCCAACTGTCCAGCCTCTGGCCCTCCATTCACCATGACATTTCTGCCACTACCGATCTGCTCAACCTCACCCCACCACCTTTGATGCCCTAGTCCCTAATTAAACAATCACTCTCTCTCACTCTGGCTGTTCCCCCAGTACGACCCTCACCGTCGCTCCCTTAAATCCAAGGGATGCATAATTGAACGGATATGGCGGACAACTGGTTTAGCCATTCATTGCCAGATCTGGCTGGACCACACAAAGCATTGTTGGATTCTGGTCTCATCTGCCAAAATTTCTCACTATTCCAGAATAATTCTAGAATGCAAAGATAAACCCCAGCTTCTATTCTCTACTGCTAACCGTCTTCTTAAACCCCTCTCCCCTGTCTCCTCCACCCTCACATCCGACAACAAGTGTGAGGAGCTCATGGACTCCTTTCTCTCTAAGTTTGAGACCATCCGTTCAGCTGCCTCTGCCACTTCCCTTCCTTCCCTTAGCCCACCAGGCCAAACTTCCTCTAAGGTTCCGCCCCTGCCCTAGCCCTAAACTCACATCTTTCTCCAGTTTCTCTCTGATCTCCCCTCATGACCTCTCCGCGCTCATAGAGAGAGAGAATCATAGCGAAAGTTACAGCATGGAAGGAGGCCATTTTGGCCCATCGTGTCCGCGCCGGCTGATGTAAGCCCCCAAAGTGTGGACTGAGTGATATACACAGTCGACAACACTGGCTTGTTGTAAGAAAGACAGACCCAATAATTGAAGTAAAAACGGTTTATTCAGGCCTGGGGAGCTATGGCTCTTGCGTCCCAACACAAGGCTCCAACTCCACCGAATCTCTTGAGGTTCACACAGTTATACAAAAATTAGGGCCCTGCCCTAAAGGCGGGGATAAGCTTATTAACATATACAGAATTATAGTTAAATTGTAATTATAAAACCATGACATTCCATTCTTCTAGTCGCTTACAAATCTCACATTTCGTTATCAGTTGGTCTTGTTACTTTCTCATGACCTGGGCCTCAATTTTATTACTTTACGATCGTCCATTTGCTGTTGTCAGATGGCTTGGTCTTTCTAAGTATTTCTCTAAGATAGTAGATCTTTCCAAAGCGGGCACTCCGCAGACTTTCTGTCTCTCTCTCTTGAATTAGGACAGAGATGAGGGGGAATTTCTTCACTCAGAGAGTGGTGAACCTGTGGAACTCATTGCCACAGAGGGCAGTGTACGCCAGCTCATTAAATATATTTAAGAGGGAATTAGATATATTTCTACGGGCAAAAGGGGTTAAGGGTTACGGAGAGAAGGCGGGGACGGGATACTGAATTAAAGGATCAGCCATGATCTCATTAAATGGCGGAGCAGGCACGAAGGGCCGAATGGCCTACTCCTGCTCCTATCTTCTATGTATCTATGTATCTATGAATTATTTCTACAGAGCAAAAACACTTTAGTTAGTTAAAAGAATAGAACCCTATTGAGCTTCACACTTAACAAACCCTTAAGTGCAAGGGTGTCGACTCGCGTGGCCGAACCCATATATCTCTCCCTCTTTCTAAGGGGTTGTTTTGACAGTTTTAATCTCTCCGCAGTTAACCCATAGTCCTGTTTAAACCTTATCTGGGTTTATACAATTTTTACAGACTTCTATTGTTCAACTCAGAGCACAAATTAACCTATTCCCTCCATTTTATATATTGCTGTTATAGATGAATCCTGGTTTGTTTTACCTTATTAAATCCAATTTTTAATATCTTACTTCAGTCCCCCCTTTTGACCTTTGGACAATTGCTCCAAACAGGTCAACGTGTATTTCCACTTCCTGGTGTCTGCCAGAGCGTGCACTCCCTGGCCTTCTACCAGTTTAGGTTATACATGTATATATATATCTTATCAATTTGGAGGCCGACTTCCCCCCCCTTGTGGTATGGTGGTCTTTCCTTTACGGTGGTCTTTCCTTTAGGGTGGGCTTTCCTTTATGCACTCCGTCCGGTGTAACCATTCCCGGGGCCCCTTAGACCCTACACTAATGGTTGAGGCTTTCCTGCTCAAGCCTGTCCCTCATTCCCACGTGGGGTGTGTGACGTGCCAATTCGAGACTGTCATCACACACCAGTCCTCATTCACCACCCTCCTTCTGCCACCCTCCTTCTGCCACCTCCATCTTACGGTTGGCCGGCCCGGTCTTTAATTACCATGCCCAATTAATCCCACATAATTTCAGTCGCTTCCCATCGCGTCTTACACCATTTGCCTTGGAGAGGCAGGGGAGTTGTCCATTCTTAACATCGCTACCTGCCCCTCCTCAGGCTCTACTTCCTTCACCGCACCAATTTCGGCCTTACTCATTCTGGCACAAAGGCACTGGAGAAATAAAAATACACAATATATCAGAATAACAATCAAGAGGAATATCATTATGCCTTGTACCACCGAGGCGCCCAAAGTCCCCGACCATCCTGATCCCCAATTGTCAAAATATGAGGAAGTGGGGGAGCCTCTAGTTTTCCTGGCCACCTCCTGGATGTGATTGGCGAGATTTTCAATCTCTTCTGAGTTATCTGGGATGTATGTACAGCATGATGGCCCTATTAGAGCACACGTTCCTCCTTCTTTAGCTAATAAGTAGTCTAAGGCCATCCGGTTCTGCATTGATACAGTGCGCGTGGCCACCAGTTCCTCATTTATTGATCTGGCTATCCCGGCTGTATCATTGGCCACTTGTTCCAATAATGTATTTAATTGATCTATTTCATGAAGGGCCCTGTGTACCCCATAGAAAGGCCACATCATAGCCATAACCTTTTCCCAGGTTTGTACCGCCCGCTTGCTCCTGCCCACTGGAACCTCTTGTTGTGCGTCGGTTAGGGTTCCATAGTGGGTTACATCTGGCCGTACAAAGCCTAGGTAGCATGATCCTCTCCAGTCATGTGGCAGCCAGGGGTATGCTCTCTCCCCGCATATAAAATACGTGCCATTATAGGCGTGTACGGTCTTATTGACTCTGAATATGTCCCTCCATGAATGCTGTGCGGTTTTTCCTTTGCCCCACTTTCCTCCGCTGGTTTTATTACTCACATTAGTCCAATCTAGGGAAATAAGATCCCCTACTGGAGTGACCACTCCATTCCTGGTCCTAGAGATTGCCTCTACTTCAATGAAGTTATCACAAAGACTCCACCCCATAAACTGTCCCTTGCTCCTGGTTTTGTTTAGACACCATCCTCCCCGGTGCTCCCCCACTAGTATCAATGCGGGAGGTGGTTCGTTTGCATCGAAAGAAGTCAGGTACCAGCCCTCAAATCTGTTCATTGAGTATCCGGCTGTCCTCCACATCTTCGTGCACATGTTGTTTAACCAGGAATAGTTGCCGGAACTTGTGTTCTGCCTGATCAGCCACTCGACTAATTCAGGATACTCATACCCCGTGCCCGCTACCAAGGGAATCCCTCCCTTTGAGTGTGTTGGGATCCTGGTGCAAACCCAACAACTCGAGAGGTTTAACTGACTGGCGTACTTCCAGGACATGTACAGGTAACTGTTCCCCGCGCTTGCGGATTTCCCTTCCACATTGTCGGGCGCCCTTAGGCTCAAAAGGCCAAAAAATAAAAAGGTAATCATTCTGTTTGTTGCCTGTTGGCTGTCTCTTTCGTTCTGGTTTCTTCTCCGATAGGTTCTGTGAAAATACAAAGCTGGTCGTCACCAGCAATTGGTTAATCCAATCCTATTATTCCTACTACTTCGGGCTCTATATCGCCCCAACATGCGCACCGCAATACCACAGTCATTTAATTTATACTAAGACTTTCGGTTCCTCGGAATCCTATAATGAGTGGCTATACTTATTCTAGGTTTCAGTTTATCCTCACTAATTCTATCCTTTCTCCTGGTTGGTTCACTGGTGGTGGCACGCCCCTCTGTTCCTGGTTAACTTCCCAGAGGTATTTAAATATATAAACTACTAAGAATACTACTACCACCACACAGCACGACGTTACTAATGCGAATATGAGGTCGTCTCTCTCCTGCTGGACTCTAAGCCGGTAGTCCTCGCTCTCGCTGTAAAGTACAATTTCCGGACTACTCATTGGCTCCCTTATATAATTTCAGCTGTGTCCAGTGTTTCCACCTCCCTTTTCCCGTGCCCTGTATATCTATACATGCACATGTATCACCGGTCATTAGCACCTCGTAGGGTCCTTCCCACCGGAGCCTTAGTCCCGGTTTTACCGGTAGGATTTTAGACATTACCTGGCTTCCCACCCCGGGTAATACCCTTTTTTGTTCCTCTGCGTCCTTTTCTAGGTCCCTAATTATCTGCTGGTCTCTGGCCTCCTGTCTTAACCCATGTAGTTCCGTGCACAGTTGTTTCACGAACCTACCAATTCGGTCTTTTAATGGTCCTACATCCCCCTCCCCGGTGGCTACTCCTTCGGGGAGGGCCATGGCCCGTCCGGTCATTAATTCAAAAGGGGTTAATCCGGTTATCCTATTTGGTGTAGCTCTCAGTCTCATTAAAATCGCGGGTAGCAGCTCTGCCCATCCTTGTCCTGTTTCTTCAATTGCTTTAGTTAGGGATCGCTTAAGTGTCCGGTTCATCCTCTCTACCATCCCGGAACTCTCCGGATGGTACGGTATATGGAATCTCTGTTTTACTCCTAGCAGAGCACAGGCTTCCTTCATTACCTTGCCAGTGAAGTGTGTCCCATTATCTGAATCTACTTGTAAAGGGATTCCCCACCTGGGTATTATTTCTTCTGCCATGATCCGGGCTACTGTATTTGCCGTACAGTTCCGGGTGGCGAAAGCCTCCACCCACCGGGTGAACTGGTCAATTATCACCAAGCAATACATCTTTCCTTTGCTCTTAATTAGGGGTCCCGTGAAGTCAATTTGTATTTTCTCCCAGGGTCCCTTTGGCCTCGGCTGTCTACCCCACTTTACTTTCACTGGCTTCCCGGTATTGCATTGTGCACAGATGTGGCAGTCCTTGCAGTACTTTCTCACACTGTTTGAGAGTCCGGGCCACCACCAGCATCGGCTCAAGTTATCTGTCATTCGGCTGGTTCCTGTGTGGGCCAGCCCATGATACAACCTCATTAGTTCCTGTTGAATGCAGCTGGGGGCACAGACCCGACCTTCCTTTCTCCAGACCCCATCCCTTGATTGCTCCGCCCCCTTCTCTTTCCAGATTTTTAATTCGGTCTCTGGTATGTTTTGGTGCAGTTTGACAATATTATACTCGACAGGCACAAGGGGTACTGGGGCGCTGTCTGTTGCTTTTGTGCAGGCACAGGACCCCTCAATCATGGCTTTGGCGGCTAAATCTGCTGCCCTGTTTCCCTGTTCTTGGGGGGTCTTGCCTTTGGTGTGTGCTTTGACCTTTACTACGGCTACTTCCATTGGCCCGTGCGCAGCTTCCACTAATGATTTTACTAAGTTTAAATGCTGGATGGGGGCTCCCCCAGAAGTGACATATCCCCTCCGACTCCAGGAGGCCATGTAGTCATGCACTACCCCAAAGGCATAGCGGCTATCTGTGTATATATTGGCTCTTTTTCCCTCGGCCATCTTCAGGGCTTTCGTTAGAGCGGTCAGTTCGGCTGCTTGGGCGGAGTTATCCCCGGAGAGGGTCCCTGCTTGTAACACTGTCCCATCCACATCTACCACTGCCCAGCCTGTCCTCGGCTTTCCCTGCACGTACTTCCGGGATCCATCTACGTATAATTCTAAGTCGGCCTCAGCCAGGGGTATTTCCCTTATTCTATCTATATCATTCTCTGGCACCTCCTCATTCATACATTGGTGGTCCTCCCCTTCCAGGATCATCATGGAGGCGGGGTTCTGCCTCATGTCCCTGACTATCTGCACGGACTTGTTCCTGGGTAAGAGTACCGCCTCCCAGGCTGCTCGCCGAGCGGTCGAGACAGACTTTAATCGTCCCTTATTTAGTAGTTCTACCAGGGTGTGCTGGGTGTGTAGCACAATCTCTCCGGCCATTATGATTGGTTCACTGATTTGTACTGCCCATCTGGCGCAGTCTATAGCGGCCACACAGCGGGGCATACCTGCCACGATGGGGGATCGCCTTGTTGAGTAATAGGCTACCGCTCTCATACTTCCTCCGTGCTCCTGAGCTACTACGGCGCTATAATGTCCGTCATGGTTATGACAGAATATGTGATACGGTCTTCTCTGGTCCGGCAATCCTAGCGCGGGTGCAGCGGTTAAGGCGCGTTTAAGCTTTGAGAATGCTTCTTCCTGTATTGCCATCCACTCAATGGGTTCTTCCGCTGCCCTACCCCCTTTTGTTAATTCATACAGGGGTGCTGCCATGCGCGAAAAGCCCTCTATAAAGTTCCTGCTGAAGTTAAAGAGACCGAGCACCTGTCGTACTCCTCTCACATCTATGGGTCTAGGCATTCGGCTGATTGCCTCTTTCCTTTCCTCTGGCATAGCCCTCTTTCCCATACTGACCCTATACCCCAGGTACATGACTTCTGATTTCCCGATCTGAGCTTTGGCAGGGTTTGCCTTAAACCCCGCCTCCCGCAGGGCTGAGAGAACTTTTGTTAAAGCCTCCCTATGCCCTTCGTGGGTGTCAGATGCGATTAGGAGGTCATCTACATACTGCAAGAGGGTACTGTTTTCTTCCTCTAAATCTATGTTTTCCAAAGCTTTAGCCATGTGGCGATGAAAGATGGCGGGGCTATTATGGAATCCCTGTGGAACTCGTGTCCATGTATACTGCTTGTTGTCTACGGTAAAAGCAAACTTTTCTTGTGATTCCTCATGCAGAGGAATCGACCAGAATCCGTTTGCGATGTCTAGCACAGTGAATATTTTATGCTCGGGCTTTAAACCGTTAAAGATAGTGGCTGGACTCGCCACAATTGGATATTCTTTGGGAGTTACTTTATTCAGGGCCGTATAATCGATTGTGAGTCGATATGAAGTGTCCGGTTTCTTTACGGGCCACACGGGAGAGTTAGTGTCAGATACTGTTTCTCGCAAGATTCCCTGCTTAACTAATTCCAATACAATGCCCCGCACGGCTATCTGTGCCTCCGTTTTGAGTGGATATTGTTTATGGGGTCGGTGGGATGGTCCGGGGACTCTAACGGGATTCATTTTAACCAGCCCGCAGTCCTGCTTATGTATGGCCCATACTTCGGGGAATTGATGGCACAATTCCTCCCACCTCCCCTTTTCATCCCACTTGGGGTCTATCACTTTGATAGCACTGATGGCACACGCTGTCTTGGGTCCCTTGGACTTATTCCTCTCCTCCTTATGATTATCTGGCCATAACAGCTTGTCCCGCTTGGGGTCGATTAAAACTCCCACTTCCCTTAATATGTCTATTCCCATAATGGTTCCCTCAGCATTTTCACAGATCCAAAAACTTGTTGGTATAGCAATTTTCCCTAAGTCTAACAATATTGTCTCACTTTTCCATGCTTTAATTTTAACTCCGCCTATGCCCGAAATAAACATGCTCGTCTTAGTTCGTGGCAAAGGCAAATTTGTCACAGATATCGAGGCCCCTGTGTCTACCAGCATATCGCACTGTCGGCCCCCTATCAGCGCGCCAATAAACATTCTCGGGTCCCCCTTTGCCGGGTTTCCGAGGGCCGCTACCCTTCAGGCGCTACCCTTTTTCATTTGCTTAACCAGTTTCTCTACTTTCTTCGCCAATTCCTCTATGTCCTCTCCTTCTGAGGCGTCTGACGAATCGTCTCTTTTAGACCTCCTACTCTTTCTTCTCTTTTCCTGTCGCTCCTTTTCATCTTCCCACTCCTGTATTCCCTTCTTAATCAATTTGGCCATGTTCTCCTCACTAGTCGCAGTCTCTCTAGTGTTAAACCCCGGCTGTCCTCCTTGTTTGGGTCCCTGACCTGTCATTCCTCCTCCTTTTCTCCAACACTGTTGCTGCCTATGTCCGGATCTCCCACAATTATGGCAAGGTTCCTGCTTCTGTGATGTCTGGTTACCTCCCTCCTTTTGTTGCTTCTGGCAATCCTTTTTTATGTGGCCCTCCTGCCCGCATCCGTAACACGCCGCTACGTGTACTGCACCTTCCTCGTCGCTATCTGTCTTTAGGACAGCTATCTTTAGTTTAGATTGTTCTTGGGCCTGATTGTCTACTTCACACGCCCACTGGATTAAATCATCCCAAGTATTGTGGACCACTAGCCCCATCTTTATTGCATTCTGATGCATCGAACTTAATCCTTGTTTAAAGGTCTGCAGGAAGCAAGCGTTGTCTTTGTTTAGGGGGCCCGGGATTCCACAGTTCCCCTCAAAGGCCGCCCACTTTCGTTTCCCATAATCGATGGCGCTTTCTCCCTTTTTTTGTGTGATTCCACTTATAGCTGCCCAATTGACGGGGGCTTGCCCCATAGCGGCCTCCACCGCCGCCTTATATTGATCGTATTCATGATTTAATTGCTGAAGTGTTTGTCCCGTTGCTGTGGCCCACAGACCGTTCCCGTGATTTCCTGCTACCAGTCTCCACTGTTCTTCAGGGCATTTAGCTCGCACCAATTGGTCGATATCTATGTTATGCAGGGCATGATTTATGCGTATTTCGCGCAATTTGTGCCAAAACCCCTGATTATTCTGGCGGTGTCTCAAAGCTGGCAGGTCATTGAGGAGCATTACCCGATCTTGCAAGCTCAATGGTGTATACATCAGCGCTGTTGTAGCCGGTCTGGCTGGGACTGCTGGGTTCGCGCCTGCCGCCGGGACTGCCTGGACTGCTGGGGTATACTGCAAAGCTATCGGTGCCATTGGAGCCGCTTCCTGGCCTCCCGAACTGAGTCCTACATACGGGGGAGGGCCTTCGGTCGTCCCCCGCCTCGTGGTCTCTGGGTATAGGCTCTCCCGAGAGTTCTCCGGGGTAGGGGCTATCGCGGCTACTGGGTAGTGTTTATGCTTCTCTCTTTGGAACAGGCATTCCCAATTATAGCATGCAGCTACAATAAGGTGTGCCTTTTCTAATTTATCCTTTGTCTGTTTCTTCCACCAGTCTCTCTGTACCTCTGGTTTATCGTCCGGGTCCCACCCTGCCTTCTTCATTTTCTGTATGAGGCTTTTGCTTTTGTCAAAGACGTAGCGCGTTGCAGTTCCCGGGTCTCCCCATATTTCCCCCAGGGAAGCTTCGGTCACCCTTTTAGTCATACTATCGGCTACGTTTCACGCGTAATTCACGATGTTGAGGAATTAGGTTTGTACGCTACGTTGTTCGCCACTATAGCGTCACCTTCGTTAGTTTCTTGCTTTCTATTAGTCACTTCGTTTCGTTAGACACACACCAACCCTTTAGTCCCGAGGTTTTAGTACTGTGGGGTCTGTAGCTCCCGGCGTCCTACTTGATCCTGGCCGTCACGTGGGACTACTGTCCTCTTAATTCAGGCTCAGGCTAGGTGCTGGGGACAGACCTCACCCTTGTCCGTTCTCATCTCCTTATGACCGCAGGGTTTTATCTCATTCACTCACCACGGTGCACCCATTCATTCAATTGTTGAGATTTCGCCGTCTCACGGATAAAGAGGATTTCCCGCCTCCCCGGGGTAGGGGTCTTTCCGCCCCTGTCGGTTCGCCTACCTACGGCTAAATGAGGACTTCTCTGCCTCCCAGGGTTTTCCGCCCCGTCGGTTCGCCTACCTACGGCTAAATGAGGACTTCTCTGCCTCCCAGGGTTTTCCGCCCCGTCGGTTCGCCTACCTACGGCTAAATGAGGACTTCTCTGCCTCCCAGGGTTTTCCGCCCCGTCGGTTCGCCTACCTACGGCTAAATGAGGACTTCTCTGCCTCCCAGGGTTTTCCGCCCCGTCGGTTCGCCGCTATACGGCTTAGGGAACACCTTATCCCTATCTTTTTAACCGCCTTCAATTAAGGGTGTCTTTCTTTTTATAGTTCTTTTATACGTCAATTCTGACTCACCGTCTCGCCAGCGATTAACCCCTAATTTTACAGGTGGTAATTAAAACATACTCACCCGTCTTAGGTTAACGCTGTCCGAGAGTCTGGTTCAGAACGCACATCCCATCCTCGTCGCCAATTGATGTAAGCCCCCAAAGTGTGGACTGAGTGATATACACAGTCGACAACACTGGCTTGTTGTAAGAAAGACAGACCCAATAATTGAAGTAAAAACGGTTTATTCAGGCCTGGGGAGCTATGGCTCTTGCGTCCCAACACAAGGCTCCAACTCCACCGAATCTCTTGAGGTTCACACAGTTATACAAAAATTAAGGCCCTGCCCTAAAGGCGGGGATAAGCTTATTAACATATACAGAATTATAGTTAAATTGTAATTATAAAACCATGACATTCCATTCTTCTAGTCGCTTACAAATCTCACATTTCGTTATCAGTTGGTCTTGTTACTTTCTCATGACCTGGGCCTCAATTTTATTACTTTACGATCGTCCATTTGCTGTTGTCAGATGGCTTGGTCTTTCTAAGTATTTCTCTAAGATAGTAGATCTTTCCAAAGCGGGCACTCCGCAGACTTTCTGTCTCTCTCTCTTGAATTATTTCTACAGAGCAAAAACACTTTAGTTAGTTAAAAGAATAGAACCCTATTGAGCTTCACACTTAACAAACCCTTAAGTGCAAGGGTGTCGACTCGCGTGGCCGAACCCATATATCTCTCCCTCTTTCTAAGGGGTTGTTTTGACAGTTTTAATCTCTCCGCAGTTAACCCATAGTCCTGTTTAAACCTTATCTGGGTTTATACAATTTTTACAGACTTCTATTGTTCAACTCAGAGCACAAATTAACCTATTCCCTCCATTTTATATATTGCTGTTATAGATGAATCCTGGTTTGTTTTACCTTATTAAATCCAATTTTTAATATCTTACTTCACCGGCCAACAAAGAGCTATCCTGCCTAATCCCACTTCCCAGCGCTTGGTCCGTAGCCCTGCAGGTTAGAGCATCCCAAGTGTACATCCAAGTACTTCTTTAATGTGGTTAGGGTTCCTGCCTCTACCACCCTACAAGAGAGGGGGTGGTACTAGACCTAACGCTAGGGAATGTAGCCGGGCAAGTGGTAGAAGTGTCAGTAGGAGAGCATTTTGGTGACAGTGACCATAATTCGGTGAGATTTAAGGTAGTCATGGAAAAGGACAAAGATGGACCAGAAATAAAGGTTCTAAATTGGGGGAAGGCCGATTTTAATATGATAAGGCAGGATCTGGCCAAAGTGGACTGGGATCAGCTACTTGTAGGAAAATCCACATCAGAGCAGTGGGAGTCTTTCAGAAAGGAAATAGAGAGAGTACAACATGGAACCCAAACTGGGCATCAGTGAGCAGGTTATAGGTGAGTAAGTGCCGCTTGTTAGCACTGTCGATAACATCTTCCATCACTTTGTTGATAATTGAGAGTAGACTGATGGGGCAGTAATTGGCCAGGTTGGATTTATCCTGCTTTTTGTGGACAGGGCATACCCGGGCAGTTTTCCACATTGTCGGATAGATGCCAGTGTTGTAGCTGTACTGGAACAGCTTGGCTAGAGGCGCAGCTAGTTCTGGAGCACAAGTTTTCAGCACGATAGCCGGGATGTTGTCAGGGCCCATAGCCTTTGCTGTATCTAGTGCACTGAGCCATTTTTGATATCACATGGAGTGAATCGAATTGGCTGAAGACTGGCTTCTGTGATGGTGGGGACCTCAGGAGGAGGCCGATATGGATCATCCACTCGGCACTTCTTGCTGAAGATGCTTGCAAACGCTACAGCCTTGTCTTTTGTACTCACGTGCTGGGCTCCACCATCATTGAGGATGGGGATATTCATGGAGCCTCCTCCTCCCGTTAGTTGTTTAATGGTCCACCACGATTCACGACTGGATGTGGCAGGACTGCAGAGCTTTGATCTGATCCGTTAGCCCTGTCTATAGCATGCTGCTTCCGCTTTTTAGCGCGCATGTAGTCCTGTGTTGCAGCTTCCCCAAGTTGGCATCTCATTTTTAGGTTTACCTGGTGCTGCTCCTGGCATGCCCTTCTACACTCCTTTTTGAACCAGGGTTGGTCCCCTGGCTTGATGGTAATGGTAGAGTGAGGGATATGCCGGGCCATGAGGTTACAGATTGTGGTGGAATACAATTCTGCTGCTGCTGATGTCCCACAGCGCCTTATGGAAGCCCAGTTTTGAGCTGCTAGACCTGTTCTGAATTCATCCCATTTAGCACGGTGGTAGTGCCACACAATACGATGGAGGGTGTCCTCAGTGTGAAGACGGGAGCTCGTCTCCACAATGACTGCGTGGTGGTCACTGCTATCAATGCATCTGCGACAGGTAGATTGGTGAGGACGAGGTCAATAGGTTTTTCCCTCATGTTGGTTCTCTCACCACCTGTCGCAGGCGCAGACTGGCAGTTATGTCCTTCAGGACTCGGCTAGCTCAGTCAGTAGTGGTGCTACCGAGCCACTCTTGGTGATGGACATTGAAGTCCCCTACTCAGAGTACATTCTGTGCCCTTGCTACTCTCAGTGCTTCTTCCAACTGGTGTTCAATATGGAGGAGTACTGATTCATCAGCTGAGGGAGGACAGTAGGTGGTAATCAGCAGGAGGTTTCCTTGCCCGTGCTTGACCTGAAGCCATGAGACATCATGGGGTCCGGAGTCAATGTTGAGGACTACCAAGGCCACCGCTTCCTGACTGTATACCACTGTGCCGCCACCCCTGTTGGGTCTGTTATGCCGGTGGGACAGGACATACCCAGGGATGGTGATGGAGAAGTTTGGGACATTGGCTGAAAGGTATGATTCTGTCAGGCTGTTGCTTGACTAGTCTGTGGGACAGCTCTCCCAATTTTGGCACAGGTCCCCAGATGTTGGTGAGGAGGACTTTGCAGGGTCGACTGGGCTGGGTGTGCCGTTGTCGTGTATCGTAGCCGGTGCCGGGGTTGATAGTCCGGTTTTATTCTTATTGTTTTTCGTAGCGGTTTGTTACAACTGAGTGGCTTGTTAGGCCATTTCAGAGGGCAGTTAAGAGTCAACCACATTGCTGTGGGTCTGGAGTCACATATCGGCCAGACCGGGTAAGGACGGCAGATTTCCTTCCCTAAAGGACATTAGTGAACCAGATGGGTTTTTACGACGATCCGATAGTTTTCATGGTTACCATTACTGATGCTAGCTTTTCATTCCAGATTTATTTAATTAACTGAATTTAAATTCCCCAGCTGCCGTGGTGGGATTTGAACTCACGTCTCTGGATCATTTGTCCAGGTCTCTGGATTACTAGCCCAGTGACATTACCACTGCGCTACCGTTTCCAGTTGTTATGGCTGGGCTCCGCTTCCCGAGGACAGCCCCAGAGTGGAGCCTGGGATATTCTAGCCTGTGAGGCTCGGAGCAATCCTCCATTGAGCCTGGTTGAGGTTTTTAGTTCGAGATTGATAATGAGTTGAGTGTATAAAATATTCGAATGCTGTGTGGCCCCTGGGACTGCCTCTAATGAACAGGACGTATCATATGCTGCACAGGGCTGCTCGAAAGCCATTAGCCCGGCCACAGGAAGAGCCTGGGTAAAAGCTCGGGCCGGCATTGATCAGCATGTTGAGTCACTGGGAGAATGTTTGGACCACTGGGATTCAGAATGTAAGAAGATAAAAACTGCAGAACATTGATCGTCCGCCATTGGTCGTGGCTGGGAGGGCGAGGGGTCATCCCAGGATCATTCTGGCCCAGCAGTCTGTGGACTCGGCTCCTCTCTGAGATCTGGGTGGGCACCAGCACTGCCGGGTGTGGCCTAAGTCCATGGGAACCACCAGGGGCTGGGATGGATCTTCCGGCTCTACCAGGGCATCAGTTGGGGCAATAATTAGCCTCAGCACCCCGGGTTAAGGAGAGGACAATGAGCCGGGGTCCCTGCTCCTGATCACAGTCCAGTGGCCAGTGCTGGAGAGTGAATGGGCATTGGGTGAGGGCAGTGTCAGGCTTGATGTATCATTAACCAGCAGAAACCAGCACTTCCAGGAGAGGAGGGGAGAATCCTATAGGGGGAGCTTTTAATTAAGAGAATTGACTCTGAGAATTCAGCATTGATCAAATAACTGAAGCTGAGAAACTGACCATTCACTTCACTCCATCCCTAATTCAATCACTCGGACATTCACTGCTCACAGTCTGCACCCAACTAATCCTACTTCAGAAAGACTAAATTCTGACTTACATGCCCATTACTGACTTAAATATACATCACAGTGATCGGTTGTGAATTACATTTTTCCTGATTTGAAGCCATGTCAGTATTAATGATTGAGGTTGTCAGAGGCTCAAGGACTGGAGATTGTCAATGTCCAGTGCTGGCAGTAAGTGCAGTGGCCCTCTGGTGTAATGTCCAGTGCTGGCAGTAAATGCAGTGCCATGTTTTAGTTTGTATATGATTGACATTTAAAAAAAATCTGAATGGTCAGAGATTCAAAATCCTGGACGTCCAAGTAACACTTTTCCAGGACACAAACAGAGCTTTCTACTTAAATCAAAGAGACTGTTTGAAAAATCTCAGCAGAGGATCCAAGCAGTTTGAAACTCTTGAAAGAGAGAAAAAATCAGTTTGAATTTCCCAGTAACAGGTTCGATTAATTAAACTTCCACAGTGAAAGACAGAAGAGCTTACATTGCGACAGATAGCACTTCCCAAACCCGCGACCTCAACCACCTAGAAGGACAAGGGCAGCAGGCGCATGGGAACACCACCACCTCCAAGTTCCCCTCCAAGTTACACACCATCCTGACTTGGAAATATATCGCCATTCCTTCATCGTTGCTGGGTCAAAATCCTGGAACTCCCTACCTAACAGCACTGTGGTAGTACCTTCACCACACGGACTGCAGCTGTTCAAGAGGTGGCTCACCACCACCTTCTCAAGGGCAATTGGGGATGGGCAATAAATGCCACCTTGCCAGTGACGCCCACATCTCAGGAACAAATAAAAAAGAACTTTTCACAACCTCAGGACTCCCCAAAGTGCTTCACAGCAAATCAATTACTTTTGAAGTGTTGTTTAATCGGCAATTTGTGCACAGCAAGCTCCCACAAACAGCAATGAGAGTTTTTGTTAGATCTGTGTGTTAATGGAGACACGGAATGCAGGAGTTGATTTAACAAGTGTTTACTGAACAAAGTCTGGAGGTGAACTAACAACACAAGACGTTACACAGGCTTATATACCCGAGTGGTCACTACTGGTACTACAGTATACAGGGGCTTCAAAAACATAGTTCCTCTTAAAGGTACATACACTACAATTCCTCCCCTTTTAGATAAATAGTAGATAACATTTTAAGTAATCATTAAATAACATTTTTACAAGAACAATAATATACACATTTGCTGAAGTTAATCAATTACAAATTCAGTCTCTCTGGAGGCTTCCTGACTCGGTCCGGATAACGCCTCGGTGGTGTAGTAGGTTCTTTTGGCAAGGTCGATTCGGCTTCAATGCTAGTGTCGGGTTCATCTGGTTCCAGTATCACCGGATCGGAGGTAGATACTATGGGTATCTCTGCTTCATCACTAGGCATATAGAGTTGCGGTGTAGGTTGTCCTTTTTCGGATGACTCTATGATCTGGTCAGCATGGTGCCTTATTATGCTTTCTCCAATGTCCACGGTATACATCAGCGGTCCTAGTCATGTGCAAATAGTTCCAGGCTGCCATTTCTCGGTACGGTAGTCCCAGGCCAAAACTGGTTGACCTATCTGGAAGGTTCTAGTTGGCCTTTCATTCATGCTTTGAAATTGCCGGTTCTCTACATCCCTTCTGACGTTTGGCTTGACCAAATCCAGCCGGCATCTTAGTCTTCTATTGAAAAACATCATGGCGGGGGTTTGGTTTGTAACCACATGTGTTGCATTCCTGTACGCAAACAAGAAGTTATCTACCTTATGTTGTAGATTTATGTCTTCATTACCCATGGCCTTTATGGCCTTCTTGAAGGTCTGGACAAACCTTTCAGCCAATCCATTGGTGGCGGGATGGTATGGGGCGGACGTGTAGTGCTTAACCCCATTGTTTTTTAAGAACTTCCTGAATTCTTCGGATACAAATTGCGGTCCATTATCAGAACAGATCTGTTCAGGCAGCCCATTCCTGGCGAATATGGTCCTTAATACTGTGATGGTTTTTTCCGTGGTGGTGGAGGACATCTTTATTACCTCCGGCCACTTGGAGTGTGCATCCACCGCAATTAAGAACATTGAGTCCATAAATGGACCAGCAAAGTCGATATGTACCCTTTGCCATGGAGATGAGGGCCACTCCCATGGATGTAGAGGGGCTTGTGGTGGGGCGTTTTGGACCTTCTGGCATCCTAGACAGCTCTTGGTCATTTCTTCGATGTCTCCATCGATACCTGGCCACCACACAAACGCTCTGGCTAAGCTCTTCATTTTCACTCCACCCAGATGCCCCTCGTGAAGCTCCTTTAGCACTTTATCCTTGAGTTTGGGTGGAATCACCACTCTGGATCCACACATCAAGGTTCCTCGGCACACTGACAGCTGTTCTCTTCTTTGCGAGAATGCTGGCAACAGTGGTTCGCCATGTGCTGGCCATCCCTTCACCGTTAAATCGTAGACTCGTGAGAGAGTCGGGTCATTTCGCGTTTCCTTTTCAATGGTAGAATTTGTCACCGGATCTCATTCCACTATGATTGAGTGGAATATGTCCACTGGGTCCACTGTAGGCGCCTCTTCCACCGTTGGCAACAGCAGGCGCGATAACCCGTCAGCATTCCCATGCTGTTTTGTTCCTTTGTACTCTATGTCATATTGGTGTGCCCCTAGGAAAAGGGACCACCTCTGTAGCCTTTGCGCTGTCATAATGGGAACGCGCTTTTTAGGGTTGAATAGGATGGTCAGTCAACAAGGTAAACTTTTGTCCGTGTAGGTAATGGTTGAATTTCTTCACCCCCCACACCAGGCTGAGTGCCTCTCTGTCGATCTGGGCATAGTTACGCTCAGCTGAGTTCAATGAGCGTGACGCAAAAGCTATCGGCCGCTCCGAGCCATCAGGGAATCTATGCGATAATACCGCTCCCACGCCGTAAGGGGATGCATCGCACGCCAGTCTGATTGGCAGTGATGGGTTGTAATGAGCCAACACTTCCCTGGACGTGATCAAGCCTTTGCATTTATGGAAGGCACGTTTACAGTCTTCGCTCCATTTCCAAACTACTCCCGTTTGTAGCAGTGCGTTAAGCGGGTGCAGAACCGTCGACAAGTTTGGTAAAAATTTATGATAGTAATTTACTAATCCCAGGAACGACCTTAATTGTGAGACATTTTCAGGCGCTGGGGCCTTTACGACCACTTCAATTTTTTCAGGTGACTTATGCAACCCTTCTTCGTAAATGACATGGCCACAATATATTTGTTTCTGGAAAAATTTGCATTTGGGGCGATTTGCTCATAGGCCCCGTTCTCTCAGCCTCGTGAGCACCTGCTCCAAGTTGGCAAGGTGCTCGTTGTTGTTTTCTCCTGTTACAAGGATGTCGTCTAGGTAGCATTGAGTCCCCGGAATCCCTTGCAGGACTTGCTCCATAGCTCTTTGCCAGATAGCCGGAGCTGATGCCACTCCGAAAACCAGTCGATTGTACTGGTACAGGCCTTTGTGTGTGTTTATCGTGAGATACTTTTTAGAGGCCTCCTCAACCTCCATCTGTAGATATGCCTGTGCTAAGTCAATTTTGGTGAAACGTTTCCCTCCGGATAGTGAGGCGAAAATATCTTCTATCCTTGGAAGAGGATACTGTACCGTGTGAAGAACCGGGTTTACAGTCACCTTGAAGTCCCCACAGATGCGAACTTTTCTCTGTTCTTCAGATTTATCATTATTCAACATTTTCTACATGACCGGGACAATGGGTGTTGCCCACTCGCTCCAATCTACCTTGGATAACACGCCTGCTTTTTCCAAATTCTCCAGCTCTGCCTCGACGGCTGGACGAATTGCATATGGCACCGGCCTTGCCTTAAAAAACTTGGGAATTGCCGCATCTTCCACTTTTATTGAGGCGGTGGCGCCTTTCAGGGTTCCTAGTTCCTGTTGAAACACTTCTTTGGCATTAGCCAAGATTTCTTTTAATCGTCCAGGTATGACGTCATCATAATTTTTTTTCTTACTGGTCACCGTCAGTGCCTGAATGGAGTGCCAGTCTAAACGTATCTTTCTGATCCATTCACGTCCCAACAACGGCGGACCACCATCTTGCAGAATGTATAAATACAACTTCTGTATTTCCTTGCCGTTGTATACAACAGGCACCCTTATTTTCCCTCTGGGGTATACTTTCTGCCCCGTATATGTCTTCAAGACAATGGATGTGTCTTTCAAAGGTATATGCGGAAATAGCCGCTCGTAATCCCGTCGACTCATGACGGTCAGAGCTGATCCTGTATCTAGCTCCATTTTGACTGGGGACCCCGCTATTGTGAGGGTAACCCAAATGGTCTGGTAATCTTCTTTGGCAATTACATTATGTAATTTGAGACAGCTTAGTCTCTTGTTTCCGGAGTCGCTATCGCTCTTCTGGTCTTCGGAGCTACTGTCCGTCATCATTTGTACCTTTCTGTACTTTTCCTTATTGACCTTTTTACTGTCAGCGGATTTCTTTCCAGATCTGCATACACGTGCAATGTGTCCCATCTTTCCGCATTGTCTGCATGCTTTGTCCTTGAACCAGCAGTCCTTCTGGTCATGGGTGGATCTGCCGCAGCGATAACATCTTTTGAAACCCCGTGTCATTTCATGGGTGCCGAAGTCCTGTGGCTTTTGCTGTATCTCTGCAGCTCCTCTTGCTGCTGCTTCGTATGATACAGCCACACTGAAAGCCTTGTCCAGTGTCAAATCTTTCTCAGAAAGTAGTCTTTTCTGTGTTCCTTCGTTTAGGAGACCGCGGACGAATTTGTCTCATAGAGAATCTGCCAGTCCTGCCCCGAATTGGCAGTGCTTTGACAGCTTTCGTAATTCGGTGAGGTAATCAGCGTTACTTTCATTCTTGTGCTGATTCCTCCTGAAGAATTTGAATCGTTCCGCTATCAGCAGCGGTGTTGGGTTTAAGTGCTCCTGTAAGGTATTAGCAATCTCCTTAAAATTCTTGTCCATCGGTTTGGCTGGAGTGATCAAGTTTCGTAACAGCCCGTATGTCCTTGCGCCCATCAGATTTAGAAGTACCGATGCCTTTTTATCACAGAATCACAGAATCACAGAAACCCCACAGTGCAGATAGAGGCCATTTCGGCCCATCGAGCCTGCACTGACACATATCCCACCCGATCCCCATAACCCCTACACCAACACATATCCCACCCTATCCCCGTAACCCCACGTATTTAATCCCCCTAACACTAAGGGTCAATTTAATATTGGCCAATCAACCTAACCCGCTACTTCATTCGCCTTGCAATATACCTCCACTCTTTCCACATATGTGGTCCAATCTTCTATATCACTATCGAAAGCAGTAATATGGCCAGTCTTCGGCATCTTGAAAATCTAAAATGGCGCTTCCCGCGCTTTTCTTTCTTCCCTGCCGAGTTAAGATGGCGCCTCCCGCGCGTTCCCGCTGCTGCTGCTGCTGCCAACGCTGTTCTCCACGGTTCCCGTTGCGACCTGCAGCTTTTCGCGGTATTTCTATATATTTTTTTTCTGGCTTCGACCTTCGTCTGAGGAATCGATCCCCTTGAGGTGCTGCCGAATTGCAGGTAAGTTCGTTTCTAACTCGTCGCCACTGTTAGATCCGTGTGTTAATGGAGACACAGAATGCAGGAGTTGATTTAACAAGTGTTTACTGAACAAAGTCTGGAGGTGAACTAACAACACAAGACGCTACACAGGCTTATATACCCAAGTGGTCGCTACTGGTACTACAGTATACAGGGGCTTCAAAAACATAGTTCCTCTTAAAGGTACAGACACTACAGTTTTCAGGGAGGTGGTCACTCTGAAATGACATTGCTGTGCCTGGTTTCAAGGACTTGCTTGTGCCAGTTGTAGTTCTACTGGGATATCGGATATAGAAAGTATTACGTCCGTGAATGATTGAGACACGGACAGCAGGAGTGGAACAAAATAAGTCTTTACTGATGGAAGTCAATAGTGAAACTGAAACAACAGAGGCTCACTAGCGCCTTTTATACAGGGGTGGTCACTGCCGGTACTGCAGTCTGAGACCAGTTATTCTCTTAAAGGTACATACACAACAATTCCTCCCCTTTTAGATAAACAGTACATAACATTCATTTAACAACTAGATGATAACTAATTACAATCACAATTACTGTTGCTAGATACATTGGTTAAGTTTAAGCAATTATAAGTTCAGTCTTTGAGGAGGCTTCCTGATTCTGTCTGGATAACGCCTCTTTGGGGTATCAGGTTCTTCTGGCAATGTTGAGTCGGGATCAATGTCGTTGTTTGGTTCATCTGCTTCCAATATTACCGGTTCTGCGGTAGCTGCAATTGGAACGTCGATTTCATTACCAGGTGTATCAGGTCGTGGTGTGAAGTTGACGTTTTCCAGTGACTCTAGAATCTGGTCAGCATGGCGTCTTACAATGCTCTCCCCAATGTCCATGGTATACATGAGAGGTCCTTGTCATGTACAAATCATTCCTGGCTGCCATTTCTCAGTGCGGTAGTCCCGGGCCAAAACTGGTTGACCTATCTTAAAACTCCTGGTCGGCCTTTCATTCATATTCTGAAACTACCTGTTCTCCACATCTCTTCGGACGTTTGGCTTAACCAAATTCAAGCGGCATCGTAGTCTTCGATTGAAGAACATCATGGCTGGAGTTTGGTTGGTAACCGCATGTGTCGCAATACGGTAGGCAAACAAGAAGTTGTCCACCTTGTGTTGTAGGGGTATATCTTCATTACACATTGCCTTGATAGCCTTCTTGAATGTTTGGACAAACCTCTCAGCCAATCCATTAGTGGCTGGATGATATGGGGCAGATGTGCAATGCTTAACACCATTGTTCTTTAAGAACCTCCGGAACTCTTCAGACACAAACTGTGGTCCATTGTCAGAGCAAATCTGTTCAGGCGGCCCATTCCTGGCAAATATGGTTCGTAAAACTGTGATAGTTTTTTCCGTGGTGGTTGAGGACATTTTTATTACCTCTGGCCACTTTGAATGTGCATCCACCGCAATTAAAAACATCGAGTTCATGAAGGGACCAGCAAAATCAATGTGCACCCTTTGCCATGGAGATGAGGGCCACTCCCATGGATGCAGAGGAGCTTGTGGTGGGGCGTTTTGTACCTTCTGGCATCCTGCACAGCTCTTGGTCACCTCTTCGGTTTCTCTATCGATTCCCGGCCACCACACAAACGCTCTGGCTAAGTTCTTCATTTTTACCCCACCCAGATGACCCTCATGAAGTTCATTGAGCACCCTATCCGTCAACTTAGGTGGAATTACTACTCTGGATCCCCACATCAAGGTTCCTCTGCACACTGACAGCTGTTCTCTTCTCGGCGAGAATGCTGGCAGCAGTGGTTCGCCATGTGCTGGCCATCCCTTCACCGTTAAATCATAGACCCGTGACAGTGTCGGGTCATTCCGTGTTTCCTTTTCTATGTTTGCATTTGTCACAGGGAGACAATCGACTATGGTCGAGTGGAATGACTCCATTGGATCCACCGCAAGGTCTTCTTCTTCCACCGTCGGCAACGGTAGGCGTGACAATCCATCAGCATTTCCATGCTGTTTAGTTCCTTTGTACTTGATGTCATATTGGTGTGCCCCTAGGAAAAGGGACCATCTCTGCAGCCGTTGTGCTGTCATTATCGGTACGCCCTTCTGAGGGTTGAACATGGAGACAAGAGGTTGATGATCGGTTAGTAGAGTAAATTTTTGACCGTGCAGGTAGTGATTGAACTTCATCACCCCCCACACTAGGCTGAGGGCCTCTCTGTCAATCTGGGCGTAGTTACGCTCGGCAGAAGTTAACAAGCGTGACGCAAAAGTTATCGGCCTCTCTAAACCATCAAGGAATTTATGTGACAGTACCGCCCCAATGCCGTAGGGAGACGCATCACATGCCAGTCTGATCGGCAGTGCTGGGTTGTAGTGAGACAATACTTCCCTTGAAGTGATTAAGTCCTTACTCTTCTGAAAAGCACGCTTACAATCATCACTCCATTTCCATGCTACCCCCATTCGTAGCAGGGCGTTCAGTGGGTGCAGAATTGTCGACAAATTCGGCAAAAACTTATGATAGTAATTCACCAATCCGAGGAATGACCTCAGTTGTGACACATTTTCAGGTGCTGGGGCCTTAACTACCGCTTCAATTTTGTCAGGGGACTTATGTAACCCCTCTTCATCAATCACGTGGCCACAATACGATATCTGTTTCTTAAAAAATTCGCACTTGGGGCGGTTGGCTCGCAGCCCATGTTCCCGTAGTCTAGTGAGCACCTGTTCTAGGTTGTTAAGGTGTTCACTGTCATCTTCACCTGTCACAAGGATGTCGTCCAAGTAACACTGAGTCCCCGGAATCCCTTGCAGGACTTGTTCCATCGCTCTTTGCCATATCGCCGGAGCCGATGCTACTCCGAATACCAATCGCTGATACTGGTTAAGACCTTTGTGAGTGTTTATCGTGAGATACTTCCTAGAGGACTCTTCAACCTCCATCTGCAAATATGCTTGTGCTAGGTCAATTTTTGTAAAACGCTTCCCTCCAGACAGTGAGGCGAAGATGTCTTCTATCCTTGGAAGAGGATATTGTACTGTGTGAAGGACTGGGTTCACCGTCACCTTGAAATCCCCACAGATGCGAATCTTCCTTGGCTCCCCGGGCTTATTGCTTAACGTTTTCTTCATGACAGGAACGATGGGTGTCGCCCACTCGCTCCAGTCGACCTTAGACAACACGCCCGCCTTCTCCAGGTTCTCCAGCTCTGCCTCGACGGCTGGGCGAATTGCATATGATACCGGTCTTGCTTTGAAAAACTTGGGAACAGCATTCTCTTCTATTTTTATCGAGGCGGTTACGCCTTTAAGCGTGCCCAGTTCTTGTTGAAATACCTCTATGGCGTTAGCTAAGATTGTTGACAATCGTCCAGGAGTGACGTCTTCATCTTTTTTACCGTCCACCGTCATTGCATGAATGGAGTGCCAATCTAAGTTTATCTTCCTGATCCATTCACGTCCCAATAACGGTGGTCCAGCATTTGGCAGTATGTAGAGATACAATTTCCGTATTTTCTTGCCGTTGTATTCGACAGGCACCCTTATTTTTCCTCTGGGGTATACTTTTTGCCCCGTATACGTCGTCAAGACGATGGATGTCTCTCTCAAGGGTATGTGTGAAAATAGCCGCTCGTAGTCTCGTCGATTCATGACGGTTAGCGCTGATCCTGTATCCAATTCCATTTTAACTTGGGACCCTGCTATCGTGAGGGTGACCCAGATGGTTCGGTGATCCTCTTTTGCGATTACATTGTGAAGTTTGAGACAGCTTAGTCTCCTGTTCCCGGATTCACTATCGCTCATCTGGTCTTCGGAACTACTGTCCGTCATCTTTTGTACTTTCTTGTACGGTTCCTTAGTAGCCTTTTTGTTGTCGCTGGTCTTCTTCCCAGACCTGCAAACTCGTGCAATGTGTCCCATCTTCCCGCATTGCCTGCATATTTTGTCTTTGGACCAGCAGTCCTTCTGGTCATGGTTAGTTCTGCAGCAGCGATAACATTTTGCAAATCCCCGTGTCATTTCGTGGGTGCCGTATTCCTGTGGTTTTTGTTGAATTTCTGCAGCTCCCCTGGCTGCTGCTTCATATGATACTGCCACGCTGAAAGCCTTATCTAGCGTCAGCTCTTTCTCTGAGAGTAACTTCTTCTGTGTTCCTTCACTCAGGAGTCCACAGACAAATTTGTCCCGTAGGGTATCTGCCAGTCCTGCTCCGAACTGGCAGTGCTTTGATAGCTTGCGTAGTTCCGTAAGGTACTCAGCATTGCTCTCATCTTTATGCTGAGTTCTCCTGTGGAATTTAAATCTTTCTGCTATCAACAGCGGTGCAGGGTTTAGGTGTTCCTGTAGGACAGCAACAATTTCGTTAAAACTCTTCGCCTTCGGTTTGGCTGGAGTAATCAGGTCCCGCAATAGGCCGTACGTTCTAGCGCCCATTAAGTTTAGCAATATCGATGCCTTTTTCTCCTCCGCTATTTCGTTTGCCTCGAAATATACCTCGACTCTTTCCACATACGTGGTCCAGTCCTCTATTGTATTATCAAAAGCAGTGATACAGCCAGTCTTCGGCATCTTGCAAATCTAAAATGGCGCCTCCCGCGCTTTGCCTTCTTCCCCGATTTAACAAAATGGCGCCTCCCGCGCTTTGCCGTCTTCCCCGCTGATTAAGATGGCGCATCCCGCGCTTTGCCTTCTTCCCCGCTGTTGTTAGCGCTGCTTTCCACGGTTTCTTGATTTTTTTTTTACTTTTATTATTTTCCCGTCGTGGAACAACCCTGTGGGACTCTTGCCTCCCTCTTCGCAGGTCTATACGCAGCCCGGCTTCGTAGCACCGGCCGCGCCCTGTGTGCTCCACCCTCTCTCTCTCTTCTTCCCGACAACGCTGCTTGGCCCCGTTGCAAACCACCCGCTCGAGTTCGCGACCGCCGCAGCCCAGGAAGGATCAGTGCACCACCTGCCACCAGCCCGATTAGCTGAAGTACCGTCGACAGGAACCAGGCCCCGCATCCGACAGCTTCTCCAGCAATCTTCAACTCTGCAACACAGGGCGGATGCCCATGGTCGACGCCCGTTTCTACTGCCTCTTACTTTCTTTTCTTTCTGGCCTCGACCTCTGCTCACTTCGCTGTAGGAATGGATCCCAGGAGGTGGTGCAGACTATAGGTAGGTTCGTATCTGCTCGTCGCCAGTATTACGTCCGTGAATGATTGAGACACGGACAGCAGGAATGGAACAAAATAAGTCTTTACTGATGGAAGTCAATAGTGAAACTGAAACAACAGAGGCTCACTGGCGCCTTTTATACAGGGGTGGTCACTGCCGGTACTGCAGTCTGAGACCAGTTATTCTCTCAAAGGTACATACACAACAGAAAGAACTTACATTTCCATAGCGTTTCACATCCTCAGGGATTCCCAAACTGTTTCACAGCCAATCGATTACTTTTGAAGTGCAGTCACTGTTGTTTTGCAGGGAAACATGGCAGTCAATTTGCACACAGCAAGATCCCACAAAAAGCAATGAGATAGATGACCCAGTAATCTGTTTTTAGTAATGGTGCTTGAGGTATGAATGTTGCCCAGGAAAACCACCTGCTCTTCTATAAAGTTCCAAGAAATCTTTTATGTCCACATTAACATGCAGACAGGTCCTTGGTTTAACATCTGATCCAAAAGACAGCACCTCTAACAGTGCAGTACTCCCTCAGTACCACACGGAAGTGTCAGCCTAGATAATGGGCTTAGGTCCTGGAGTGGCACTTGAACCCACAACCTTCTGATGCAGAGGAGAGACCTGCTACCCACTGATCCAAGCTGACACTCTCTGACGCAGTGCTAAAAAATTCTAGGCAAAGTTATTTACAAGGGTTAGCTTAATCCCTGGAGCTGGGTTCTTTGCTTATTATTCAAGGATTTAGATGGAAAGAAGGCAATTGCAGATATAGAACCTCGTGCGGCAGTTATGTGTTCATTCATTTAAAAAAAAAAGTAAATTTAGCTGTTGTTTTAAAGTTAAGACAAGGCCTTGTAATGCACTACCACTTTTGAAGATCTGTGTGAGATTTATGAAACCATAAGATAAATCCATTAACTAAAAAGCAATTACCAAATAGGGTTTCTGTTAGTTTCCCAGACACATTACCGGAATCTTATCTAGATCTCAGGACTAGGATAGGAACGCTCAAAGAGCAGCGTGTCAGCCAAAATAAGAACTGAAATAATCTAGGACCCAGAAATATAACATTGAAAAGTGTTCTATGGCCCTCATTTCTATATCTGACCTGGGAAGCAATATTATAAGAACATAAGAAATAGGAGCAGGAGTAAGCTATTCTACCCTTTCAGCCTGCACTGCCACTCAATAAGATCTTCTACCTCAACGCCACTTTCCTGCCCTATCCCCATATCCCTTGATTCCCTTAATGTCCAAAAATCTATCGATCTCTGTCTTGAATATACCCAATGACTGAGCCTCCACAGCCCTCTGGGGTAGAGAATTCCAATGATTCACAATCCTTTGAGTGAAGAAATTTCTCCTCATCTCAGTCCTAAATGGCCGACCCCTTATTCTGAAACTGTGATCCCTGTTTCTAGACTCTCCAGCCAGGGGAAACAGGCTCTCAGCAATTTTTTTTATTCATTCCTGGGTTGTGGGCGTCGCTGGCAATGCCATCATTTATTGCCCATCCCTAATTGCCCTTGAGAAGGTGATGGAGAACTGCCTTCTTGAACCGCTGCAGTCCGTGTGGTGAAGGTACTCCCACAGTGCTGTTAGGAAGTTCCAGGATTTTGACCCAGCGACAACGAAGGAACAGCGTTGGCCCAGAAATTCGGGTCTCCACGGGTGAGTACGCACGGGGTACTCACCCGTAGGCCCGATGGAAGTGCCGGTTTCCTGCATGCACTGCGTATGCACAGGAAACCGGCACTTCCGTTCCCCTGAAAGAAGGGGTTCAGAGTTCGAACGCGTGCGCGGGAGAGGCTGCACGTGCGCATCGAACTTAGGTTTTTTTTACAGGTTTTCCCGGGAAGGTAAGTCTGCAGAAGTTACACATTTAAAAAGCAGGCATAAGGCCTGCTTTTTACAAGGTAAGTGGTGAATTAATTAAAATTAAAACATTTTTTCCACAGGTTTATTATTTTTAAATACTTTAAAGCAAGGTAAGTTATTTTTAGCCCCGTTAGAAAATAAAATTATTTTTTTCAAAAATTTTAATTATTGTTTAAAATAGTTATTTCATGTAATTTATAGTTTATTTAAAAAATGCGATTTAAAAAAAAATGTATTTGAAGATTTAGTGATGTTTTGGGGCCTGTAGTATTTCTAAGTTTTGACAGCTCTTCCTGTCAAACTTATGAATGGGCATTCCCTGCTCCGATTGGCTCCCCGTGGCCCACGTGATCCCAGGGGACGCATCGAACTAACTGCGCCCCTGGGATACGCAAGCACTGCGCGCCGGCAGCTGCAGCATGCCCAGGATCGGAATTCCATGGGGGCCCACAGCTCAACGGCCGGCGCGCAAGGTAAGTGCAGGTCGGGGTCTTACACCTGCGGGAAGCCCCCGACCCGAATTTCTGGGCCGATATACTTCCAAGTCAGGATGGTGTGTGACTTGGAGGTGCTGGTGTTCCCATGCGCCTGCTGCCCTTGTCCTTCTAGGCGGTAGAAGTCATGGGTTTGGGAGACGCTGTCGAAGAAGCCTTGGTGAGTTGCTGCAGTGCATCTTGTAGATGGTACATACTGCAGCCACGGTGTCCTGGTGGTGAAGGGAGTGAATGGGCCAGAAATTCGGGTCTCCAAGGGTGAGTACGCGAAAGGTACTCACCCGTAAGGCCAATGGAAGTGCCGGTTCCGCTCATGCACTGCGCATGCGCTGGAAACCGGAACTTCCGTTCCCTTGAAGGAAGGGGTTCGGAGGTCAAACGCGTGAGCCGGAGAGGCAGCGCGTAGGCCTGGAACTTCCGATTTTTTTACACGTTTCTCCATGCGGGTCAGTCCCTTGCGCGTGAAAAATGCAGTCGCAAGGCCTGCTTTTAACAAGGTAAGAGGTTAATTAAATAAAATTAAAACATTTTTTCCACAGGTTTATCATTTTAAAATACTTTAAAGAAAGGTAAGTTTATTTTTAGCCCTGTTAAAAACTTTAATTAATTTTTTCAAAAATTTAAATTTTTGTTTAAAATGGTTAATTTATGTAATTTATAGTTATTTTAAAAATGTGATTTAAAAACAATATATATTTGAAGTTTTACTTAGGTTTTGGGACTGATCTCTATTCATAGATTTGACAGGTCTTCCTGTCAAATCTATGAATGAAGATCCCCTGCTCCGATTGGCTCCCCATGGCCCATGTGATCCCAGGGGATGCTGCGAACTAGCTTCGCCCCTGGGATACGCAAGCACTGCACACCCAGGAGGAGGCCCAGGATCAGAATCCCACGCGGGCCCACAGCACAATGGCAGACGCGCTATGTAAGTGCAGGTTGGGGGCTTGCGCCCGCGGGAAGCCTCCAACCCGAATTTCTGGCCCAATGATTGTTTAAATTTAGAAATCTAAAGAGAAAGGTCAAGGCAATACAGCAGTGTAGCAATTTGGGTAAAAATAAGCAGAGTGTGACAGGAAGGGACAGAGAGTTTAACTGTAGCAGTGCAGCAGAGAATAAGGTCAAAGCAGAGAATAATGGTAAAAAAATTTAAATGAAAGGCTCTTTATCTGAATGCACAAAGCATTCGTAACAAGATAGACGAACTAGTGGCACAAATAGAAATAAATGGGTTTGATCTAATAGCCATTGCAGAGACATGGTTGCAAGGTGGCCAAGGTTGGGAACTAAATGTTCCAGGGTATTTGACGTTTTGAAAAGACAGGCAGAATGGAAAAGGAGGGGGAGTAGCCATGATAATAAAGGATGACATAAGGACAGTAGAGAGAAAGGATCTCGGTTCAGAAGATCAGGAAGTAGAATCAGTATGGGGGCAGGGGGCAGAAAACACTGGTAGGAGTAGTATATAGGCCCCCTAACAGTAGCTATACTGTTGGACAGAATATTAATCAAGAAATAGAAGGAGCTTGCAACAAAGTTAATGCAATAATCGTGGGGGACTTTAATCTTCATATAGACTGGACAAATCTGGCAACCTGTTCCATCTCCAGCTTTTTCCAGTTCTGACGAAGGGTCATTGACCTGAAACGTTAACTCTGTTTCTCTCTCCACAGATGCTGCCTGACCTGCTGAGTATTTCCAGCATTTTCTGTTTTTATTTCAAATTGGCAAAGGTAGTCTGTAGGACGAGTTCATGCAATGCATTGGAGCAGTTTCCTAGAACAATACGTCATGGAACCAACCAGAGAACAGGCTATTTTAGATCTTGTATTGTGTAATGAGACAGGGTTAATTAGCAACCTCATAGTAAAGGATCCTCTGGGGCAGAGTGATCATAATATGATAGAATTTCATGTTAAGTTTGAGAGTGACTTGCCTAAGTCTGAAACTAGAGTCTTAAACTTAAATAAAGCCAATTACATAGCTATGAGGGGCAAGTTGGCTAAGTTAGATTGGAAACATAGATTATGGCGGTAGAGAAGCAGTGGCTAGCATTTAAAGAAATATTTCATAATTCTCAACAAAAATACATTCCATTGAAAAACAAAAACTCCACGGGAAAAGTGATCCAACCATGGCTAACTAATAAAGTTAAGGATAGCATTAGATTGAAAGAAGAAGCTTATAATGTTGCAAAGAATAATAGTAAGCCTGAGGATTGGGAGAGTTTCAGAAACCAGCAAAGGATGACCAAAAAATTGATAAAAAGGGAAAAAATAGAATGAGAGAAAACTAGCAAGAAATATAAAAGCAGATTGTAAGAGGTTCTACAAGTATGTAAAAAGGAAGAGAGTAGCAAAAGTAAACGTTGGTCCCTTAGAGGCTGAGACAGGAGAAATTATTAAGGGGAATAAGGAAATGGCAGAAACATTAAACAAATATTTTGTATCTGTCTTCACAGTAGAAGACACAAAAAGCAAACCAAAAATGGCGGGGAACCAAGGGTCTAATGAGGGTGAGGAACTTAACTTAATTAATATAAGTAGAGAAAACGTGCTAGAGAAACTAATGGGACTAAAAGCCGACAAATCCCCTGGACCTGACGGCCTACATCCTAGGATTCTAAAAGATGTGGCTGAAGAGATAGTGGATGCATTGGTTTTGATCTTCCAAAATTCCCTAGATTCTAGAATGGTCCCAGCAGATTGGAAGGTCACAAATGTAACTCCGCTATTCAAGAAAGTAGGGAGAGAAAAAACAGGGAACTACAGGCCAGTTAGCCTGACATCAGTCGTCGGGAAAATGCTGGAATTCATTGTTAAGGAAGTGGTATCAGGGCACTTAGAAAATCATAACATGATTTGGCAGAGTCAACATGGTTTTATGAAAGGGAAATTGTGTTTGACAAATTTATTATAGTTTTTTGAGAATGTAACTAGCAGGGTAGATAAAGGGGAACCAGTGGATATAGTATATTTGGACTTCCAAAAGGCATTCGATAAGGTGCCATATAAAAGGTTATTACACAAGATTAGCGCTCATGGGGTTGGGGGTAATATAGTAGCATGGATAGAGGATTGGTTCACGGACAGAAAACAGAGTAAGGATAAACGGGTCATTTTTGGGTTGGCAGGCTGTAACTAGTGGGGTGCCGCAAGGATCAGTGTTGGGGCCTCAGCTATTTACAATCTATATTAATGACCTAGATGAAGGGACCGAGTGTAATGTATCCAAGTTTGCTGATGATACAAAGCTAGGTGGGACAGTAAGCTGTGAGGAGAACACAGAGTCTGCAAAGGGATAGAGATAGACTAAGTGAGTGGGCAGTAAGGTGGCAGATGGAGTATAACGTAGGGAAATGTGAGGTTATTCACTTTGGTAGGAAGAATAGAAAAACAGAATATTTTTTAAATGGTGAGAAACTTTCAAATGTTGGTGATCAGAGAGATTTGGATGTCCTCGTGCAAGAAACACAGAAAGCGAGCATGCAGGTACAGCAAGCAATAAGGAAGGCAAATGGCATGTTGGCCTTTATTGCAAGGGGGTTGGAGTATAAGAGTAAGGAAGTCTTGCTCCAATTGTACAGGGCCTTGGTGAGACCACATCTGGAGTACTGGGCACAGTTTTGGTCTCCTTATCTAAGGAAGGATATACTTGCCTCGGAGGCAGTGCAACGAAGGTTCACTAGATTGATTCCTGGGGTGAGAGGGCTGTCCTATGAGGAGAGATTGTGTAGAATGGGCCGATACTCTCTGGAGTTTAGAAGAATGAGAGGTGATCTCATTCAAACATACAAGATTCTGAAGGGGATTGACAGGGTAGATGCTGAGAGGTTGTTTCCCCTGGCTGGACTGTCTATAACTAGGGGGCATAGTTTCAGGTTAAGGGTAGGCCATTTAAGACCAAGATGAGGAGGAATTTCTTCACTCAGTGGGTTGATAATCTTTGGAATTCTCTGCCCCAGAGGGCTGTGAATGCTGAGTCTTTGATTATGTTCAAGGCTGAGATCGATAGATTTTTGGACTCTATGGATATCAAGGGATATGGAGATCGGGCGGGAAAGTGGAGTTGAGTCGATGATCAGCCATGATCTTATTGAATGGCAGAGCAGGCTCAAGGGGCTGGATGGCCTACTCCTGCTCTTATTTCTTATTTTCTTATGGTGGTGGATGGGGTGCTGATCAAGCGGGATGCCTGGATGGTGTTGAGCTTCTTAAGTGTTGTTGGAGCTGTACTCATCCAGGCAAGTGGAGAGTATTCCATCACACTCCTTACTTGTGCCTTGTAGATAGTGGAAAGGCTTTAAGGCTTTGGGGAGTCAGGAGGTGAGACACTTGTCGCAGAATGTCCAATCTCTGACCTGCTCTTGTAGCCACAGTATTTATATGGCTGGTCCAGTTAAATTTCTGGTCAATGGTGATCCCCAGGATGTTGATGGTGGGAGATTCGGCGATGGTAATGCCTTTGAATGTCAAGGGGCGGTGGTTGGATGCTCTCTTGTTGGAGATAGTCATTGTCTGGCACTTGTGTGGTGCGAATGTTACTTGCCATTTATCAGCCCAAGCCTGAATGTTGTCCACATCTTGCTGCATGCGGGCATGGATTGCTTCATTATCTGAGGAGTTGCGAATGGAACTGAACACTGTGCAGTCATCAGTGAACACCCCCACTTCTGACTTTATGATGGAGGGAAGGCCATTGATGAAGCAGCTGAAGATGGTTGGGCCTAGGACACTGCCATGAGGAACACCTGCAGCGATGTCCTGTGGCTGAAATGATTGACCTTCAACAACCACAATCATCTTCCTTTGTCCAGCCAGTGGAGAGTTTTCTCCCTGATTCCCATTGACTTAAATTTCACTAGGGCTCCTTGATGCCACACTCAGTCAAATGCTGCCTTGATGTCAAGGGACGTCACTTTCACCTCACCTCTTGAATTCAGCTCTTTTGTCCGTGTTTGGACCAAGGCTGTAATGAGGTTTGGAGCTGAGTGGTCTTGGCGGAACCCAAACTGAGTATCTTTGAGCAGGTTATTGGTGTGTAAGTGCTGCTTGATAGCACTGTCGCCGACACCTTCCATCACTTTGCTGATGATTGATTAGACTGATGGGGCAGTAATTGGCCGGATTGGAATTGTCCTGCTTTTTGTGGACAGGACATACCTGGACAGTTTTCCACATTGTCAGGTAGATGCCAGTGTTGTAGCTTAACTGGAACAGCTTGGCTAGAGGCACGGTTAGTTCTGGAGCACACGTCTTCAGCACGACAGCTGGGATGTTGTTGGGGCCCATAGCCTTTGCTGTATCGAGTGCGCTCAACTGTTTCTTGATATCACGTGGAGTGAATCGAATTGGCTGAAGACTGGTTTCTGTGATGGTGGGGATTTCGGGAGGAGGGCGGTATTGTAAGGGGTTCTTAGATCGCAGAGGTCTCTCTCTCTCTCCAGAGGCCTCTCAATTCAATTCAATTCAATTCAAATCGCTTTATTGGCATGACAAGTTACATCTTATGTTGCCAAAGCATCGGAAAACATTCATGTTTGTTCACAAAAATACAGATAAATCCATACAGTTTATAAACAGATATATCCCTGAGTGTATAAATATACTTTCATATAATTTATATATACTCTTATCTTATCTTTAGTGGTTGTCCCTCTGTTTATGGCAAGCTGTAACATAGTGTGCCGCCAGTGTTATGCAATTTCTCTCTTCCCCTACTGGGTATGGGAGTTTTTGGTCGTCATTCAAATTTCTGAATTCCGGGCATATTTTTGTAAATTTTGGGTAGAAATTCTCCCTTATGCCCTGATATTTCCTACAAGCTGTGAGGAAGTGCATCTCTGTCTCCACCATTCCCTGACTGCAGTGAAAGCATATCCTGTCCTCTCTTGGTAGCCGGGTCTGCCTGTGTCTACCTTTTTCGATCGCCAGGCTATGTTCACTAAGTCTGTACATTGTCAAGATTTTTCTCAGTTTGCTGTCCTTTACCATGGTCAGGTAATCAGCTATGTTGTATTGTCTGTTTAGGGCCAAGTAGCAATTGAGTTTGCTTTGGGTTTTTGTTGTTTCTGCCCAATATGTCAGATATTTTTCCTTTTGCTTAGCGACGATTGTGTTGGGTTGAATTCTTTGTGTTACGCTGTCACTGTCCTGGGGCTGGTTATTGTTAGTAGTGTTAGTAGTTACTTCACTGAGTCCCAGGACTAGTTGGCTGAGGGTATTCTTCTTTATGGTCATCTCTTGGCATTTCAGGGCGTCGTAGTGATAGCATTGGGGGTTGCTCATTTCTAGGTGTTTCCAAAATTTGGTGGCTCTTTTTTGGATAGTGATTATTAATGGATATTGGCCTAGTTCTGCCCTGCATGCATTGTTTACGGTTTTCCTTTGAGTCCGTAGGATACTTTTACAGAATTCTGCATGTAGGATCTCAATTGGGTGTTTGTCCCATTTTGCAAATTCTTGTTGTGTTAGCGGTCCCCACACCTCACTGCCATAGAGTGCAATTGGTTCAATTACTGATTTGAAAATTTTGAGCCAAATGCTAATTGGGATTTCTATTTGGATTGATTTTTTAATGGCATAGAAAGCCCTTCTTGCTTTCTCTTTCAGTTCATTCACAGCCAGTTTGAAGTTTCCCGTAGAACTGATTTTTAAGCCCAAGTATGTGTAATTAGTGGTTTGTTCAATTTTGGTTGTTCCTATTGTGAAATTTATTTTGGGTCCCTGATGTCTGGATCTTTGCTGGAACACAAGGACTTTGGTTTTTTGGGGATTTATTGTCAGGGCCCAAGTCTGGCAGTACGACTCCAGCAGATCCAGGTTCTGCTGTAGACCCTCCTTAGTTGGTGACAGCAGAACCAGGTCGTCTGCATAGAGGAGGAATTTAACCTTGGATTCATATAGGGTGAGGCCGGGTGCTGTCGATTGTTCAAGTAGTTTTGCCAATTCATTTATGTAAATATTAAAGAGTGTCGGTGAGATTGGCGAGCCTTGCGTCACCCCCCCCGCCCCTGTGGGAAGTATTTTGTTTGTTTGTCTCCAATTTTAACTGCACATTTGTTGTTTGTATACATTGATTTAATTACATCATATGTTTTTCCCCCTACCCCGCTTTCGATAAGTTTCAGGAATAAACCGTCATGCCAGATGGAGTCGAAAGCCTTCTGGAAATCTATAAAGCATGCGTAGATTTTGCTTTTGTTATGGTGAACGTGTTTGTCAATTAGGGTCTGTAGGGTGAAGATATGATCTGATGTTCTATAGTTTGGCAGGAATCCAATTTGGCTTTTATTCAAGACATTGTGCTCCTCAAGGAAGTTTATAAGTCTTTTGTTTATGATGCTACAGAATACCTTCCCCAGGTTACTGTTTACACAGATGCCTCGATAGTTATTTGGGTCAACTTTGTCCCCACTTTTGTATATGGGTGTTATGAGTCCTTTGTTCCAGATATCAGGGAAGTAACCGACACTCAGAACCAAGTTGAAGAGTTTTAGGATAGCCAGTTTCATTTTATCGTCTGTGTGTTTAATCATCTCGTTTAGTATGCCGTCTGTCCCGCAAGCTTTTCCTGGTCGCAGGTCCTTGAGTTTTTCAAAGAGTTCTTTTTCTGTTATTATGGAGTCTAGCGGGTTTTGGTTATCTTTTATGGCCATTTCGAGCTTTTCCAGTTTTTTGCATATTTGGTGTTGCTCTGGCCTTAGTGT
Source organism: Somniosus microcephalus (assembly GCF_052327205.1). Classification (NCBI taxonomy): domain Eukaryota; kingdom Metazoa; phylum Chordata; class Chondrichthyes; order Squaliformes; family Somniosidae; genus Somniosus; species Somniosus microcephalus. Next base: position 239,587,939 of record NC_140997.1, on the reverse strand, counting down.
GTTTTTCTGCTTTAATTTTTCAAAGTGGTTTTCCCATGTGTCCCCATTTTGAATTGCCAATTCGTCGTGTTGTTTTTTGTGTAGTGTATTCCAGTTGTCCCAGAAACAATTGGAATCAATGGATTCCTCAATGGAGCTGAGTGTGTTCTTAATATATTGCTCTTTTTTGGTTCTGAGTGTGTTTCTGTATTGTGTTAGTGTCTGGCAATAAGTAAGGTGTAATTCCTCGTTTTCTGGATGTCTGTGTTTTTGGTTTGATATTTTTCTAAGTTTTTTCCTCATGTTATGGCAATTTGGGTCGAACCATTTTTCATAGTTTTTTGTTTTGGGTTTGTTCTTGCGAGCTTTCAAGTTTGACCTTGTTGCCAAATTATCAAAAATATTGTTTAGGTTATTCACTGCCTGGTTTACGCCTTCTTTATTGTGAGTGTATATGTTATCCAGAAAGGTGTCCAAGAGAGCTTGAGTTGATTCATTGCTAATTGCTTTCTGGTATTTTTCCGTGTCGTTTTTGGCCCATCTGTACGATTTTTTGGCGTTGTACAGTTTACTGGGTTGTGTTTCTATGTTGTTTGTTTCTGTCTTTTTAAGATACATAGTAATTTGACTGTGATCTGACAGTGTTGTTTGACTGTGAATGCTCTGAAAGAGGATGGGTCCAAATCTGTAATCATATAGTCTACGGTGCTGCAGCCAAGAGGTGAGCAATAGGTCGATCTTCCTAGGAGGTCTCCTATGAAGCTACCATTGACAATGTACAGACCCAGGCTTCGACAGAGCTGTAGTAGCTGTTTTCCGTTGGTATTTGTCTGCTTGTCGCAGTTATGCCTGTATGGGAGGGAAGGGATATCGAAGTGGTTATTCCCGAATACGTAATTGTTTCCCTGATTATTGGTGAAGTCTGGTTCTTCGCCAGTTCTTGAATTGAGGTCCCCACAGATCAACACGTTCCCCTGGGCCTGGTATTGGGTAATTTCCCCCTCTATGTTGGAGAAGGTGTCCTCTTTAAAGTACGGGGATTCTATTGGGGGGATATAAAGTGCGCAAATGTAAACGTCTTGGGTGTTAGAGATAATCTCCCTCTCAATTTTGAGCCATATGTGGTTTTCGCCCTTTTTTATAAATTTGATGTAATTCTTAAGTTCTGTTTTAAACCAGATCAGTATGCCTCCGGAGTCTCTGCCTTGGGTTACTCTTGGTAATTTATTGGAGGGGACCACCAGCTCAGTGTACCCTTGGGGACATCCAGTGTGTCCTTTTCCTTTATACCAAGTTTCCTGTAAAATGATAATATCTAGATCTTTAGTTTCATCTATGAACTCTGGGGTCCTACTCTTCACGTCGAGCACTGAAGAGCGTAGACCTTGGATATTCCAGGTCGAAATATATAAGGATTTCATGTTAAGTTTGATCTTTTACTATGATAGGTTAAAGAATGATATGTGTTTGTCGTGTCTAAATGTGGGAAAAAAAAGGTCATCTCAGTTGTCTATAAATGTTAATACTACTTGGTTACAGTTCTTTCTATTAATTAGTCTTTGATCCATAAGACGGAAGTAGATGCTGCTGCACATCTGCTTATTGCCTCTCAATGGATTGTCTCTGTCTGAGGTATTGCGTACGTCCTGTGCATCTCTCCCTCTGTCTCTTGCACAGTAAACTTTCGAGTGGTTCGACCCACTCCCCCTTAGATTCTATACACTGGACTTTGAGGCAGGAACTACAATGCAGAGAATACTCTATAGACCAGGTTTAATGAAAATGAAATGAAACTTTATTGCATAAAGGAACAAATCAAACTGCAAGCCAATAAGGTACATGGGAGGGAAAAACAAATCATAATACAGTACTAACCAAGATAAATACAGACATATTATACTCTACAAAAGTCATCACGAAATGGGGAAACACACGGAACATCGAGGGACAACAACTCATTGTTAAAATTACCCCTTAAATGCCCACCCCCTAAGCCTATCTAGATCAGATTGTGAGGGGCCAGAAACATGCTCACCAATCCAGTTGGAAAGTATAGAGTTTTGAAAAGGGTCTGTGTTTTGATCCTTTCAGGCGTCCTGTCTCCACGTGGTCAGCGGAACGCAGTGGGCTGCGACACACCTTCTTCTCCCTCGAGGTGAAGATCACAGGCAGGCTGGATGTCAGCAGGCCTGGACGTCGATGCGGGGAGAAACCAACTGTTTTACCATTTTCGCATGGGTTTCGTCGCACAGCCCAGCTGGTTCACCATTTTCATATAGGTTTCACCTATCTTTGTCAGCGTCCCGGGGTTGGTCGATGATCTCCCGACAGTTACCACGGGGCTAGATGCTGACTTGATCTCCCACCTCGAACCTCGATCCTCCATCGTCTCCACTTGAACTCTGCACCGAACAGGGCTGCGTTTTTCGATGGCTGGCGATGTAAAGAAGAAGACGACGATCCTCAGAATCTCAATCGCTACCCCGGGTCCCCAGATATACTTCTCAAAAGAGGCCTTTATCTCCCGCCAAATCAAGGTTAGTCTTTGTTTAACTTTTGGCGGACTTGTAGCACAGCGGGCTAGTTATTATGTTTTAAACTACTTTGGGATGGCCGGTAACGGCCATCTCTAGTCTGGAATGACCCTGTATTGTTTTTAATGCCCTCTTGATGTCTTTAATGGTTCTTGATGTTCCCCCTATGAATTTGAAACTGTTTTCCTTTGTCTGGGTAAACATCTAGATAGCCTTTATCTACAGGCCGATCTGACTGGATCTGCATCCAATCCATATGTATGTGGTTCTGTCTGGTTTCGTTTTCTCCGAAACGGCCTTCCAGAACTTTCTGAGGGCTGAATCCACAAAGGCTGTCTGGGGACTGCAGGAACCATTTTAAAGTGTCCCAAAAGCTGGTCACAGGGTCTGGTGGCCATTTTGTATGCCCCTTTTTCTGGGCTTCTTTTAAAACAGTCTTTAAAATTAAGGCCTTTTCTGCCAATAGACCCTTATAGGACAATGTTCAAAATTTTGCGAACTTTACAGTCCCCCCTGATGATACTATAACTTGCTTGAAGTATCATAATTCTGGGTGAGCAAAATTTTCTGACTCTCCATAATCAAACCATCCCCTGTATTTACCTATCTATGACCCCACGACATATGCATTTCCCATTTCAGGAAACCCGCAGTGTACATTAAGCATGTATAGATGGCAATACATTGGAATTGAAATCTGACACATACATTTCCAGGTGTGGAGGGGGGGGCCTAATACCACTACACCACCTGGTTCATACATATTCTCTTTTATTAATAGCAACACATATAATAAAACTTCAATTAAAATACCATAAAGAAAGAAAAATACACACAAAATCATACATGAATACTATCAAAAATAGAGGAGGGAGGGAAACTTTAACTTTATACATAGCAGCAAAAATCTAAACGGGTGTCTCCTCTTCTACCCGCACATAATGCTCTCTCCATTCTCCTCTGTTCTCATACTTCTGGACACGCTTGTCCCTCTTACAATGTACAAACAGTAAATAAATCACAATAAAAACCTGACACACTACAAGGATGTGAGAGGCTATCCTAATCCAAGAAGGGACTTCTATATTAGTGAACAGGTCCCACCACTGTGGGGTCACTATATCTAATATGTCTGCCCCTATTTCTAACGTCTTCTGCTCCAGCGTGTAAAAATGTTTCTGTGAAACGGCAACGGCTTTTAGTATCTTGGTGAGGTGTTCAGGGAGAGGGGGAATGATATAGCCAAAATGTGCAACGAATCGTTGCAGATCGGTGAAATTCTCTTTAACAGTGATGTGAACAGTGGAAGGTTCAGGAATGGGGACAATTCACTCTTGGGCCACTTGAACTTCTGCCTTGGGTTTGAAGCAGAAACTGCTGTCACTGACCGGACACCAGCCGTGCTGTCCATGTTGGTAGTGGGGCACTGCAGTGGTGACACAGTATGTCCCACCTCCTATATATGCCACCTGCGGGGGCACATGGCCTTGTGCCATTGCCTCCATGGTGCAATTTATAGGCTTCGCGCCCGCAGTTCTGAACCCGCACTGTGGTTTCGAATAGGCATTCAAGTGCTGGGGACACAGGATGATGTGTGCTCCCCGGCTCCGGCATCCCGAGAGGTCGGTACCCGTCATTGCATGCTCCCATCGAATGATGTACGGTGGGACCGCTGTATAGCGAATGTGTGCACCCCCTTGAATGACTCCAATGTTCTCCACCCTGTATACTGGGGCGGGTTTAGCTGTTTTTCCCATAACCGGCATTCTTACCACTATACCCATAATGGTATGATTAGACCTCCCACAGTCCACTGGGACTGGGTAGGCCGCTGAAGCTAGTCTGAGCTGGCACGGACTCAATGCGTTCTCAAAAGGGTGGAGGGCTGCGAGGTGCTTATTGCTGATCCAGGAGGGGACCAAACCTTATTTTAAATCCTCCAGATTACTGCGGCCCTCGCCCAGTAACCACGCCCCGTACAGCACGCACGCTTCGTTCTGCGCAGCCTGATCTGACGCATTCCGATCCTCCCTGATGAGAGCATTTACCGTTTTAGCGTGTTTCTCCAGCTCAGCTATAATTTCTTTTAAGTGTAGTGTCATGGCCTGGTCCTCATGTAACTCAGAACCCACTACCTTATTCTCGTCCATCAGTATCTTTCTTAACCGCCCTTTTAAGCCATTAATCTGGGTCTGCAGCTCCATGTCATCCAGAGTGTTGATGACGGAAGTCCCTGTGTTAAAGGCTGTAAAAATATCATTTACTGTACCCCTTCTTTGTCTCCCTACCCTGTCCAAGACCTCATGTGGTGTGGTGTACAGTCCGGCTCTGTCGACATCGGCAAAGTCGAACTCATAAAACTGTCTGAACATGTTTGTTAACAGGACCTGGTACAATTGCTCCGTTTCCTTGGGGCACCACTCTGGCAATCGCACCTCAGTGAGGTTTAAAATCACCGAGGCCACCGCGTAGTGCACCCCTTGGTACAGCACCTGATCTGTGGGCACTAATACCAATCCGTTCCCGGGTCCCTTGATAGTGGTGGGGCACCCTTCCTTGCGGGCTTTGGCTACCGGAATCGTGGGCAGGGGCTTGCGGGGGCGGGTGATGAGCTCAGTGGCATTCACCGGGATCTGAGAGTATGGGACGCCACACGCCCGTGTGCTGACGTCCCACCTCATCCCTTTCCCAGCATCCTGCCACTGTCTTTGGAGACGCCTGTGGGACAGACGCATTCTGAACCCCACATGCAGATGTAAATCCCCTCATCTGGTTCCCACCATTTGTCCCAGCAGATACTCAATCCCCCATGAGTCCCCGTAATAGTCCAATGGGTATTGTTACCCAGTCGCTCCCACTCGACCGTGGAGTTCTTCATGGTCTTGCTCAGCTTCCTGATCCACCACCATCGGTCCAAAGGAACATGTCCAGTGCAGACCAAACAAATCTTCTTCCCGACGGTAACGCTGACTCTGGGTGCGATGATCCTCACCCTGGGACACATTAGAGAAGTCTCTCTGTATGCAAATCCTGACTGGCTGGAGTATTCCGTAGAGTTCGACCCCAGCCATCCTGGCCACCTCCCTTCGTGGAAGTAGGTGGCTGTCTCCTCAATGTCACGCGCGCCCGACCCATCCGTCACGATGGGGGCTGTGTCCCCGGAACATCCATAGACTATGGAGTCCTTGGTGTAGCCCCGGTAGGCCCAGCTACACCCGATCACCGCGAGCGCGATGAGAATCTTTTCCATGGTACTTTTGGTTCCTGCAACAGATTAAATGATACAGCCAGGCTCCCGAGAGATTCTGGCCTAGGTGAAGGCATGATCGGGTCTTTCGACCTCGATCCAAAACAAACACACATGCTGGGCAGATTCCAAAACTATTACTTATACATACTATCGCCTTAAAATTACACACCTTAAACTTAAACTTAACCAAACTTAAACTTAACTAAACTTATGTACAGCGCCGCCCATCCCTGGGCGGCTTGCCTAATCCCTGTTCAGACTGCAGCTCACCGCTCCCTGTGGCGGGGCTGCACTGACCTGTAGCTTGGGTCCCCCGCAGCCTTTTGCTGCCAATTGGGGACTGCATTTTTCTAGGGGTTTCCCAAGTCGGTGTCTGCTGAAGTAGGGGGAATCTGGCCAGAGCTTTACTGGCTGAGGCGTTCGAGACGACCTGCGAGGGGGTGCCTTGGGCGAGGCTCCCTTAGCGAGTGGATCTGTGGTTGGGACTTTAGCCCTCACAGCCCGTGGCTCCACCACGACTGCCGGCTTCGGCTCCCTTCCCTCAGGCTCCGCCCCTTTGGGATTTCGGTCTGTGGCAGACGACTTCTCCCTACCTGTCCCTACAGGTGGAGAATCTCCGCCCCCAAGTTCTACCTCCCCTAAGCTTGAGCCGAGGGCGGGACCTCCGTCCTCCGACTCCACCTCCTCCAGAATCGTGTCAGGGGCGGGGCCTAGCTGTTCGGGCTCCCCCCCGATGACGTTCGGATCGGGGGAGGGCCCTGGTCTTTGGGCTCTTCCCCGTCCGAGTCCCAGGCCAATGGGGGAACCTCCCAGGTGGGCGGGATAGCTTCTCCCCTCAAGCAGGCTGCGGTTCCAGCCTGTGTGGTCTGCGACTCATCGCGCGCCTCAGGCTAAGGATTTTTACCCTCAGACCTGGCTTCAGTTGTTGGCTCTTTTGCACCCAGCTTAAATAGTTTGCACTGATTGATGTGAAACCATTTAGTGCGTCGGGGCAACTTCACTACGCTGGTGGCGGGGACCGGTGGGTCTTGCACCGATTCCCATCTAGCCTCTTCTATGGCTCTCTCTCCAGCGCGGATGGTCAGACCTAGGAATTTTATTTCCTGCCGACCGACCCGTGCCTTCTTTGGTTTCACCTTGAAACCCCCTTTTCCTTTCTCCCCCGTACTCGCTCCCCAGAGACAATGATTTCTAAGATCCACGAGAATCCCGTGTTCTACTAGGAAATCGGGCCCAAGGACCCCCTTTCCACCCCCCGCCTCCCACTTCATTAGGGTACACTTCCATGTGGTGCAGAGTGGTCCTAAATGAATGGAGAGGGGAATGGAAAATGCGCCAGCCTGTTCTTCGCCTGTGAAGCCCGATAGCATATATGGAACCCCGGTGGACAGAGGTGAGGTGGTAGGGTTATCTGAGTGGATCACGGTGCACGATGCCCCCGTATCCAATAGATAGGTTCCTTTCACCTCCTCTACCTCCATCTCCACGATGGGCCTTTTCCATACATCATATCACAGCGGACATAGGTAGACAGGCTGTGCGGGCGCTAGTCATTTGGGTGCAGCGGTCAGGGCTGCAGGAACAGCAGGACCGGTGACGACGGCTATCCTCCCCTGCGCGGTCATAAGAGACCGTATTGTCTCTAAAATTGACTCTATTGCAGCGGGATCCATAGCTGCACCGGTTCCCTTTTCTGGGGCGGCGGTCTGGGCTTGGGCTTGGGCTGCGGGAGATCTTCCCTTATTATCCTTCCACAGATTTTTACAGTCCTTGTGCCAACGTCCATCCTTCCCACACCCGTAGCAATTGAGCTTGGCTTGGGTAGGGCGATTCCCTTCCTGATGCCACTCCTTTTTACTTGGGGCTGCGGGTCTTGCCTCGTGCACTTTTCCCTTAGAGGGAGGTGCCTCCTGACTCCTACAGTTCTTGTATGCAATGGTGAGCTGTCAGAGCACCGTCTCCTCCGTGATACCGGGACCTTGGGGGTCAAACCAAGATTTGGCTTGGGCCTTTATCTGCGGCAGGCTGTTGGCAACCAGACAACGGAGCCAATGAACCCGCTGAACACCGTTCATTGCAGCCCGTTCAGGCATGCCCGGACAGCTGCGCCGATACACTGGCCACAGCCTTTCTGCGAAAACCCGTGGGCGTTCTCCAGTTAGCTGCACAGTCCCTTCCACACAGAGGAACAGATTACCTTCGTCCACTCCCAGAACTTCCAGGACCTCATCCCTGAGTTCCACATACCCTTTCTGTCCCCTCTTGCTCCCTGCTGAGAGGCACTGAAGGATTGTGCTATCCAGGGAGAATAGCAAAATCTTCGCCTGTTCAAGATCATCACAATCATTGACGGCAGCTGTCTCCTCTACCTCCCTGAAATGGACTGAGGGATCTCCCTTCTCGGTGAGTTTTGGGAGGTGGCTTGCCATCGCCCTGAGTTGTTGGGCACCGTGGGGCAGCACGATCTGGTTCATGTGGGGTCCGTCTGCGCCATTGGCGTCAGTGGGACCATACCTCTGGTGCCGAGTGGGACACATTGGTGCCGGCTCCGGCTGTACTACCAGGGGTTGTTCCTCCTCCTGTTCCACCTCGGCTTCCTTTTCCTCCACCACCCCCCCTCCGGGCCAAACCTCACTATAGCTCGGCGGTGCTGAGGGCTCAGTGGCTGGCGCCACAACTACTTCGCATGGAATCGGGTTTTTGGATTCCTTCAAAAAGTCTATGTGACTTGCTTTTGGGCTTACGAGGCATACCATGCCTTTTGCCTTAACCAAGGCCATTCTTAGGTCTTCTATCATCTTTTGGCAGGGGCCATGGTCTGCGCTCTCAAACCCGTGCTCGAGGGCCAGCTTGTAAGCTGCCTTAACCTGTACTACTCTCTCCTCCTGCGCTCTTCGCTGTTGTGCGAGGCGGGCGTTTTTCTCCCGTATCCTCGCTTCATGAATCTTTGCCTCAGTAACCTGGCATTCCAGGTACTCTATTCTAGCCTGATGTTGGCTGGCTACAACTTGGCGTTCCATTTTCTGTAAGGGGTTCTTAGATCGCAGAGGTCTCTCTCTCTCTCCAGAGCCCTCTCTCTCTTGCACAGTAAACATTCGAGTGGTTCGACCCACTCCCCCTTAGATTCTATACACTGGACTTTGAGGCAGGAACTACAATGCAGAGAATACTCTATAGACCAGGTTTAATGAAAACAAAATGAAACTTTATTGCATAAAGGAACAAACCAAACTGCAAGCCAATAAGGTACATGGGAGGGAAAAACAAATCATAATACAGTACTAACTGTGGTGTATGTAACCTGTTCCACCTTAAGAGAACTTAAGCCTGTTCCACCTTAAGAGATGTACTACTTTCTCTGGCTGCTGTATACGTAATACCGGTGGTGACCACCGGTATATAAGTACTGTGTAGTGATATTGTATTTAGTATAGTCCTGACCGCCAACTAGTAAAGACCTGTTGAACTTTATTCTTGTAGTCTGTGTCAGTAATTAATCTTAATACAACTGGAACACACAGACTTAACAGTGGCGACGAGTCCAATTCTTACCCTGCGGCAGTTTATATCCACGGCGGCTTCGTCCACAGAACGGGCGTCGAAGAGAGGCATCCACCCTCATCACCCTGCTGGAAGACACGTCGCGCGGCAGGCATCGAGAACCCGGAGTGCAGAAGACATCCTGAACTCGAAGCCTCCATCAGCGGCAGTCAGCTATCTTCTTTCTACCTCAGTGGTGGGTAAGCCAGTCAGCGACGCGAGCAGAAAGTCGGCCGCGTTGGCTGTACAGACGGGGGGAGGAAGACGGAGGAATAAGGGCAGTGAGATCGATCGCGACCGGAGATAAGGGCCGGGCCGCATTCGGGCCGAAAGGCGCAGCGCGGGGACATCGATCGCGGCTGGTGATAAGGGCTGGGCCGCTTTCGGCCCAAAAAGGCGCAGCGTCTGGGGCGACTGAAGGCGCGAGAGCCGCGGTGAAGGCGAACGCAGCCGGTGCTAATAACCGGGCTGCAAGAAGGGCTGCGAGGCGTGACATCGGGGAAGCGCGAATGCCCGAGGGAGCCGCGGTGAAGCGGAGACAGCGTCGGGGGAGTTACTAACCGCTGGGAAAGGGGAGCAGCAGCGGCACGCCAAATGCCATTGCAGCCAGTGGGTGAAGACCACCAAGCGCGGGAAAACCGCCATTTTGTAGGCGGAGGACAAAGACAAGAGCGGGAAGCCGCCATCTTGGGATAAAATAAATTGCAACGATGCCTAAACATGGGAACATTGATACCTTTGATGGCGACATCGAAGATTGGGCCATGTATGTAGAACACATACAAAATTATTGTAAAGCAAATAAAATACCAGATGCAGAGAAAGCACTTACTTTATTGAACTTAATGGGTGCGAAGACATACGGGCAATTGAAACACCTTTTATCACCAGATGAACCGGCGGATAAGACGTTCGAGGAGATTGTTACTGTCCTGAAAAATCATCTAAACCCCACGCCGCTGATGCTAGCAGAACGATTTAAATTTTACAGCAGAAGGCAGCTGAAGGATGAAAGCAATGCTGAATATTTAATGGAATTGCGTAAGCTGGCAAAGTACTGTCAGTTTGGAACGGGACTGACAGACGCGCTAAGGGATAGATTTGTGTGTGGATTATTAAAAGAAGATACACAAAAGCGACTGCTCGAGGAGCTTGAGAAAGCGGTCACTATGGCAGCAGCGCACGAGGCCGCAGCGAGAGACACGGCAGTAATGCAGCTACGGTCACCGGAACTCAGTACAAATAAATTGGGTTTGAGTACTGTAAAATGTTATCGTTGTGGAAAGACAACACACGATCAGAACCAGTGTTGGTTTAAAAACCAAGAATGCAGAACGTGTGGCAGGCTTGGCCACATAGCTAAAGTATGCCGGTCAGGAAAGAAGACCAGCAACAAAAAGTCACCGCAAGGAAAATACATAAAGGTGCACAAGGTGACAAAGACCAGTTCGAACGAACAGAAGTCAGATTCAGACGCTAGCAGTAATGAACTGGGTAGCTTAAGAGTACACAACGTTGGTAAGAATGCAGATCTCCAGACAATTTGGGTCACTCTTCAGATAGCAGGAGTCCAAGTAAAGATAGAATTGGACACTGGATCGGCATTGACGGTCATGAATAAGAAAGATTACAAAAGGTTATTCCAACATATTCCCCTATGGGATACGGAGATTATATTGAAAACATACACGGGGCAAAGAATGTACCCCATCGGAAAGATAGAGGTAGAAGTGGTCCACAAGGGCGAAGAAAGCCAAGTAATGGACTTATATGTGCTACCTGAAGGAGGTCCACCACTACTGGGACGGGAGTGGATTAGGAAAATGAATATGGACTGGCACTCCTTAAAAGCACTAACGGTAGATTCCGGGGAAACAGATGTCAAACCTAAACGATTGTCCAAAATATTGGATGATGCTAAAGAGGTGTTCCAGCAAGGACTGGGAACACTGAAAGGAATTACGGCAAACATCAAGATTGATGAACATGCACAACCAAAATTTTTCAAAGCCAGACCGGTACCCTATGCAATACGACCTACTGTAGAAGCGGAACTGGAAGCACTAGAATGTTCAGGTGTACTGTCTAAGGTAGATTGGAGTGAGTGGGCTACGCCCATTGTTCCCGTTATGAAACGTCCTTCGAGCAACAAGCCAGGAGAACCAGGGAAGGTTCGCATCTGTGGAGATTTCAAGATCACCGTTAATCCGGTGCTTCACACGGTGCAGTATCCGCTTCCGCGGATTGAGGATATTTTTGCTTCGTTGTCTGGCGGGAAACACTTCACCAAGATAGACCTGGCGCAGGCGTACTTGCAGATGGAGGTTGAAGAAGAGTCACGCCAGTACCTCACGATCAACACGCATAGAGGTTTGTACCGGTATAATAGGCTGGTTTTTGGAGTGGCATCGGCTCCGGCAATTTGGCAGAGGGCCATGGAGCAGGTATTACAGGGAATTCCAGGCACACAATGTTACCTGGACGATATTCTGATTATAGGTGATGGTGATGAAGAACACCTCGCAAACTTGGAACTGGTGCTCAACAGACTGAAAGAGTATGGACTTAGAGTTAATCGGCAGAAATGTGAGTTCTTTCAGAAGCGGATCTCGTACTGTGGTCATGTCATTGACCGGGAGGGGCTTCATAAGTCTCCTGACAAGATAGAGGCAGTTGTAAAGGCTCCCGCTCCGGAGAATGTCTCTCAGTTGAGGTCGTTTCTGGGATTGATTAACTATTACCATAAGTTTCTACCGAATCTATCCACGGTACTGCACCCACCGAACGCTCTTTTACAGAAGGGGGTACCATGGGAATGGAGCGAAAACTGTAAGAAGGCATTTCGCAAAAGCAAAGAATTGATCACCTCAGAGGAAGTGTTGGCTCACTTCAACCCGACACTGCCTATTCGGTTGGCTTGTGATGCTTCTCCATATGGTATTGGGGCAGTACTCTCACACAAGTTGCCAAATGGCACGGAAAGGCCAGTCGCGTTTGCATCCAGATCATTGACCTCCGCTGAACGCAACTATGCGCAGATCGATAGGGAGGCTCTTAGCCTTGTATGGGGAGTGAAGAAGTTTAATCATTAGCTGCAGGACCAAAAATTCACACTTCTGACAGACCATCAGCCATTGGTATCCATTTTTAACCCTAAGAAGGGTGTTTCGGTGATGACAGCACAGCGACTCCAGAGATGGTCCCTTTTCCTAGGGGCACATCAATATCAAATAGAATTCAAAGGTACAAAGCAGCATGGCAATGCTGATGGGCTGTCGCGCCTGCCACTACCTGAAGCGGAAGAGACGACGAAAGTTGACCCTGTTGAGTTATTTCATTCGACCATCATCGAGTGTTTACCAGTCACCAATGCAAGTATTGAAAGAGAAACCAGGAATGACCCGACACTGTCCCGAGTTTATGAGGTGACAGTGAAGGGATGGCCAACACATGGTGATCCTCTGTTACCGGCATTCTCGGCAAGGCGAGACCAGCTGTCCGTCTGCCATGGTACTTTGATGTACGGGACAAGAGTGATTATTCCTCCCAAGTTACGGGAAAGAGTTCTAAAGGAACTGCATGAAGGTCATCTGGGGGGGGTTAAGATGAAAAGTCTTGCTAGGGCTTATGTATGGTGGCCGGGCATTGACCAACAGATAGAGGAGTTGACAAAAAGCTGCGCTGGGTGCCAAAAAGTGCAAAATGCACCTCCGATCGCACCGCTACACCCATGGGAATAGCCTTCAGCCCCATGGCAACGCGTACATATTGACTTTGCTGGTTGAAATAAAGAATAGATTTGCCTTCCAAAGCTAGGCTTTATTAACTTTAAAATCAGCAGCATATCTTTCCACATCCAGTTCCAGTTCCAACTAAGCTAGAAAAGGACTGAATTTAAGATAGCCACAACACATCATGTGATCATCAACTACCAATGAGATTACAACACATATCCCAAGGCAGTTAACAAACAACGAATCACAATACTTTTACTAATCAAGGAATAATCACCATACTGGTCCATTCATGGACTCCATGTTCCTAATTGCGGTGGACGCACATTCCAAATGGCCAGAAGTGATCAAGATGAATACCACTACTTCAGAAAAGACAATTGCGGTGTTAAGAACAATATTTGCAAGGAATGGATTGCCAGAACAGATATGTTCGGACAACGGACCACAGTTCGTGTCGGAAGAATTCCAAAAATTCTTAAAGAAGAATGGGGTGAAACATTATACCTCTGCCCCATATCATCCGGCGACAAACGGGTTGGCCAAGAGATTTGTCCAAACATTCAAAAAGGCAATAAAGGCCATGAACGATGATCAGATTCTGTTACAACACAAGGTGGACAATTTCCTAATGGCATATCGAAACGCCGCTCATGCAGTGACTAACCAAAGTCCTGCCATGATGTTTTATAACAGGAGGTTGCGGTCCAGGTTGGACTTGTTAAAACCAAATGTGCGGAGGGAAGTGGAAAACAAACAGTTCCGGCATATTAATAACAAGTCCACTCGAAGTTTCGACGTAGGACAACCAGTGTTGGCAAGGGGCTATGGAAAGGAAAAATGGCAGTCCGGAACAATTCGGGCCAGACAAGGACCTCTGATGTACACAGTAGATATTGGTAACAATGTGATAAGGCGTCATGCGGATCAACTGGTAGAATCAAGAGCAAGGGTCGAACTCATGGTTGCGACAGAGACAACTGTGGAAGACGTTAATGAACCTGAAGCATCTACCTCGGCAGGGACTGTACCTGATGATGACGTCCAATACATAGGAAACCAACAAGAAGAGTCACCTCAGCAACAAGAATCAGGGACCACTGAAAGGCGTTATCCAAACCGAATCAGAAGGCCTCCTGAGAGACTGAACCTTTGAACTGTTTATACCTGAAGTTATATATGTATATATGTTATGATGTTATGTTAAATGGGGATATGACTGTTAAGCTAAAAAGGGAGGATTGTGGTGTATGTAACCTGTTCCACCTTAAGAGAACTTAAGCCTGTTCCACCTTAAGAGATGTACTATTTTCTCTGGCTGCTGTATACGTAATACCGGTGGTGACCACCGGTATATAAGTACTGTGTAGTGATATTGTATTTAGTATAGTCCTGACCTCCAACTAGTAAAGACCTGTTGAACTTTATTCTTGTAGTCTGTGTCAGTAATTAATCTTAATACAACTGGAACACACAGACTTAACACTAACCAAGATAAATACAGGCATATTATACTCTACAAAAGTCATCACGAAATGGGGAAACACACAGGAACATCGAGGGACAACAACTCATTGTTAAAATTACCCCTTAAATGCCCACCCCCTAAGCCTATCTAGATCAGATTGTGAGGGGCCAGAAACATGCTCACCAATCCAGTTGGAAAGTATAGAGTTTTGAAAAGGGTCTGCGTTTTGATCCTTTCAGGCGTCCTGTCTCCACGTGGTCAGCGGAACGCAACAGGCTGCGACACACCTTCTTCTCCCTCGAGGTGAAGATCACGGGCAGGCTGGATGTCAGCAGGCCTGGACGTCGGTGCGGGGAGAAACCAACTGTTTTACCATTTTCGCATGGGTTTCGTCGCACAGCCCAGTTGGTTCACCGTTTTCATATAGGTTTCACCTATCTTTGTCAGCATCCCGGGGTTGGTTGATGATCTCCCGACAGTTACCCCGGGGCTAGATGCTGACTTGATCTCCCATCTCGAACCTCGATCCTCCGTCGTCTCCAATTGAACTCTGCACCGAACAGGGCTGCGTTTTTCGATGGCTGGCGATGTAAAGAAGAAGACGACGATCCTCAGAATCTCGATCGCTACCCCGGGTCCCCAGATATACTTCTCAAAAGAGGCCTTTATCTCCCGCCAAATCAAGGTTAGTCTTTGTTTAACTTTTGGCGGACTTGTAGCACAGCGGGGTAGTTATTATGTTTTAAACTACTTTGGGATGGCCGGTAACGGCCATCTCTGGTCTGGAATGACCCTGTATTGTTTTTAATGTCCTCTTGATGTCTTTAACGGTTCTTGATGTTCCCCCTATGAATTTGAAACTGTTTTCCTTTGTCTGGGTAAACATCTAGATGGCCTTTATCTACAGGCCGATCTGACTGGATCTGCATCCAATCCATATGTATGTGGTTCTGTCTGGTTTCGTTTTCTCCGAAACGGCCTTCCAGAACTTACTGTGGGCTGAATCCACAAAGGCTGTCTGGGGACTGCAGGAACCATTTTAAAGTGTCCCAAAAGCTGGTCACGGGGTTTGGCGGCCATTTTGTATGCCCCTTTTTCTGGGCTTCTTTTAAAACAGTCTTTAAAATTAAGGCCTTTTCTGCCAATAGACCCTTATAGGACAATGTTCAAAATTTTGCGAATCTTACAATATGGATCATCCACTCGGCACTTCTGGCTGAAGATGGTTGCAAATGCTTCAGCATTGTCTTATTGCACTCGTGTGCAGGGCTCCGCCATCATTGAGGATGGGAGTATTCATGGAGCCTCCTCTTCCCGTTAGTTATTTAATTGTCCACCACCATTCACGACTTGATGTGGCAGGACTGCAGAGCTTTGATCTGATTCGTTGGTTGTGGGATCACTTAGCTCTGTCTATAGAATACTGCTTTCACTGTTTAGCATGTCCTGCCGGTGGGACAGGACATACCCAGGGATGGTGATGGAGGAGTCTGGGACATTGGCTGAAAGGTATGATTCTGTGAGTATGACTATGTCAGGCTGTTGCTTGACTCTTCTGTGTGACAGCTCTCCCAATTTTGACACATGTCACCCGATGTTAGTGAGGAGGACTTTGCAGGGTTGACTGGGCTGTGTGCCGTTGTTGTGTCCAAAGTCAGTACCGAGGTCGATGCTGGGTGGTCCATTCGGTTTTATTCTTATTATTGTGTTTTGTAGCAGTTTGTTACAACTGAGTGACGCTGGGCCATTTCAGAGGGCAGTTAAGAGTCAACCACATTGCTGTGGGTCTGGAGTCACATTTCGGCCAGATCAGGTAACGACGGCAGATTTCCTTCCCTAAAGGACATTAGTGAACCAGATGGGTTTTTACGACAATCCGATAGTTTCATGGTCACCATTACTGATACTAGCTTTTTATTCCAGATTCATTTAATTAACTGAATTTAAATTCCCAGCTGCCTTTGTGGGATTTGAACTCACGTCTCTAGATCATTAGTTCAGGTCTCTGGATTACGCGCCCCATGACATCACCACTATCCTACCGTTCCCAAGGGCATCTACCCTGTTTCAATGAGATCACCTCTCATTCTTCTAAATTCTAGAGAATATAGGCCTGGTCTCCTCAATCTCTCCTCATAGGACAATCCCCCCATCCCAGGAATCAATCTCGTGAACCTTCATTGCACTCCCTCTATGGCAAGTATATCCTTCCTTAGGCAAGGAGACCAAAATTGTCCACAATACTCCAGGTGTGGTCTCACCAGGGCCCGGTATAATTGCAGTAAGACTTCCTTACTCTTATACTCCAACCCCTTTGCCATAAAGGCCAACATAGCATTTGCCTTCCTAATTGCTTGCTGTACCTGCATTTTAACTTTTTGTGATTCGTGTTCAAGGACACCCAGGTCCCTCTGAACACCAACATTTACTAGTCTCTCACCTTTTAAAAAATATTCTGCCCATGAGCCCTAATCATGTGTAACAACCTCTTGTGTGACACCTTATCGAATGCCTATGAAAATCCAAATATATTACATCCACTGGTTCCACCTTATCTATCCTGCTAGTCACACCGTCAAAAAACTCTAATAGATTTGTCAAACACAATTTCCCTTTCATAAAGCAGTGTTGACTCTGCCTAATCATATTATGATTTTCTAAGTGCCCTGTTACCACGTCCCTAATAATAGATTCTAACATTTTCCCTACTACTGATGTCAGGCTAACTGACCTGTAGTTCCCTGTTTCCTCTCTCCCTCCTTTTTTGAATAGCGGGGTTATTACCTTCCAATCCAGGGGGACGGTTCTGCCGCCACATCTTGTAAAACCCTAGGATATAGGCTATCAGGTCATGGGGATTGGTCGGCTTTTAGTCCCATTTATTTCTCCAGTACTTTTCTTTATGAATATTAATTACTTTAAGTTCCTCACTCTCACTAGACCCTTGATTCTCCACAATTTCCAGTATGTTCTTTGTGTTCTCTACTGTGAAGACAGACACAAAATATTTGTTTAACATCTCCGCCATTTCCTTATTCCACATTATAATTTCTCCTGTTCTTGCCTCTAAGGGACCCTCGTTTACTTTTTCTAATCTCTTCCTTTTTACATACCTATAGAAGCTTTTACAATCTGTTTTTATGTCTCTCGCTAGTTTACACTCATTCTGTTTTCTCTCTGTTCATCAATTTCTTGGCCATTCTTTGCTGATTTCTAAAGCTCTCCCAATCCTCAGGCTTACTACTTTTCTGGCAACATTATAAGCCTCTTCTTTTAATTTAATACTATCCTTAACTTAGCCACGGTTGGATCACTTTTCCCGTGGAGGTTTTATTCATCAAGGGAATGTATATTCATTGTGAATTATGAAATATTTCTTTAAATGTTTGCAATTGCTTATCTACCGCCATATCTTTTAATCTGATTTCCCAACCTACCTTAGCCAACTCAGCCTTCATACCGCCATAATTGGCTTTGTTTCAATTTATGACCCTAGTTTCGGATTTAACCACATCACTCTCAAACTCAATATGAAATTCTATCATATTATAAACACTCTTCCCCAGAGGATCCTTTACTGTAAGATAACTAATTAACCCTGTCTCATTACACAATATTAGATCTAAAATAACCTGTTCCCTAGTTGGTTCCCTGTTGTCATCCATTCAATGGTTTGAAATGCCTCAATGAGTTTCATATACAATAACTTATTTCAAAGTGCAATTACTCTTGTGCATCAAAAACAGCAGCCATAGAAACATAGAAGATAGGAGCAGGAGTAGGCCATTTGACCCCTCGAGCCCGCTCCGCCATTTAATGAGATCAAGGCTGATCATTCAAATTCAGTACCCTGTCCCTGCTTTCTCCCCATATCCCTTGATCCCTTTAGCCTTAAGAAATATATCCAACTCCTTCTTGAATATATTTAATGAATTGGCCTCAACTGCCTTGTGTGGTAGAGAATTCCACAGGTTCACCACTCTCTGGGTGAAGAAATTCCTCCTCTTCTCTGTCCCAAATGGCTTACCTCCAAGTACCTCCCCCACCATTGGGAACATCCTTCCTGCATCTAGTCTGTCTGGTCCTGTTAGAATTTTATAAGTTTCAATGAGATCCCCTCTCATTCTTCTAAACTCTAGCGAATATAAACCTAATCGACCCAATCTCTCTTCATACGTCATTCCTGCCATCCCAGGTATCAGCCTGGTGAATCTTCGCTGCACTCTCTCCATGGCAAGAACATCCTTCCTTAGATAAGGCGACCAAAACTGCACACAATACTCAAGGTGTGGTCTCACCAAAGCCCTGTACAACTGCAGCAAGACATCCTTGTTCCTGTACTCGAATCTTCTCACTATGAAGGCCAACATACCATTTGCCTTCTTAACCGCCTGCTGCACCTGCATGCTTACCTTCAGCGATTGGTGCACAAGGACGCCCAGGTCTCGTTGCACTTCCCCTTTTCCCAATCTATTGCCGTTCTTTTGTAGTGAGGTGGTGAAGTGACTAAGGTAACGGGTTAATAATCCATTGTGTTGAGTAGGCCATGGGTTTCAATTCATCCTCACTAATAGAGCAGTGCATGACCGGAATTCACATTCAGGGTTAATGGTTCAGGCAGTAACTTTGTCAATATTTATGATTTTTTAAAATTCGTTTATGGGATGTGGGCGTCGCTGGCAAGGCCAGCATTTATTGCCCATCCCTGGTTGTCCTTGAGAAGGGGGCGGTGAGCCGCCGCCTTGAACCGCTGCAGTCCGTGTGGTGAAGGTACTCCCACAGTGCTGTTAGGGAGGGAGTTCCAGGATTTTGACCCAGCGACGATGACGGAATGGCAATATACTTCTAAGTCAGGATGGTGTGTGACTTGGAGGGGAGATCTGCAGAAAAATTATTTCAGTGAAAAGAAAGACTTGCATTTATATGGTGCCTTTCACGACCTCAGGACGTCCCAAAGCACTTTACATCCAATTAATTATTTGTTTGAGTGTAGTCACTGTTATAATGTAGAAAGTGAGTGAGTGAGTGCGTGGTCAATCTATGGAACAGGCTCCCTAGGGAAACAGTCGAAGCAGTTAGTATTGATTCATTCAAATGCAAATTAGTGAGATTTCTTTCAGAAAATAACATTCTGGGATCCAGTATCTGAGTAAGTGGAGCATGACGTGTGGTGAGTGCAGCGAGCTCGGGAGGAACAGGTGACTTTGGATCTCTGGTTCCCAAAGCTCTCCACCACTGGGGGTTTTCCTCGCCTCATGTCTGGGTCTGTTGTAGACTCATTGATAGAGATTGATCGCTGTGATTGGTCAACAACTCCATAGTCGTTGTATCAGGACGGTAGAAGGTGAATTAGACGGACCCTGGGTCTTCCTTTGTTCAACAATTCCTCTGTTCCTAGAGTGGAGAAGGGATGAAGGAAAAGTCGCTGTTAACCCTCTCAGTGCTGCCCCGGGCACCGTCACTGTTAACCCTCTCAGTGCTGCCCCAGGTACAGTCACTGTTAACCCTCTCAGTGCTGCCCCGGGCACCGTCACTGTTAATCCTCTCAGTGCTGCCCCGGGCACCGTCACTGTTAACCCTCTCAGTGCTGCCCCGGGCACCGTCACTGTTAACCCTCTCAGTGCTGCCCCGGGTACAGTCACTGTTAACCCTCTCAGTGCTGCCCCGGGTACAGTCACTGTTAACCCTCTCAGTGCTGCCCCGGGTACAGTCACTGTTAACCCTCTCAGTGCTGCCCCGGGTACAGTCACTGTTAACCCTCTCAGTGCTGTCCCGGGTACAGTCACTGTTAACCCTCTCAGTGCTGCCCCGGGTACAGTCACTGTTAACCCTCTCAGTGCTGCCCCGGGTACAGTCACTGTTAACCCTCTCAGTGCTGCCCCGGGTACAGTCACTGTTAACCCTCTCAGTGCTGCCCCGGGCACCGTCACTGTTAACCCTCTCAGTGCTGCCCCGGGCACCGTCACTGTTAATCCTCTCAGTGCTGCCCCGGGTACAGTCACTGTTAACCCTCTCAGTGCTGCCCCGGGTACAGTCACTGTTAACCCTCTCAGTGCTGCCCTGGGTACAGTCGCTGTTAACCCTCTCAGTGCTGCCCCGGGTACAGTCACTGTTAACCCTCTCAGTGCTGCCCTGGGTACAGTCGCTGTTAACCCTCTCAGTGCTGTCCCGGGTACAGTCACTGTTAACCCTCTTAGTGCTGTCCCGGGTACAGTCGCTGTTAACCCTCTTAGTGCTGTCCCTGGTACAGTCACTGTTAACCCTCTCAGTGCTGTCCCGGGTACAGTCGCTGTTAACCCTCTCAGTGCTGTCCCGGGCACAGTCGCTGTTAACCCTCTCAGTGCTGTCCCTGGTACAGTCGCTGTTAACCCTCTCAGTGCTGTCCCGGGTACAGTCGCTGTTAACCCTCTCAGTGCTGTCCCGGGTACAGTCACTGTTAACCCTCTCAGTGCTGCCCCAGGCACAGTCGCTGTTAACCCTCTCAGTGCTGTCCCGGGTACAGTCGCTGTTAACCCTCTCAGTGCTGTCCCGGGTACAGTCGCTGTTAACCCTCTCAGTGCAACTGTTAACTTTTTTATTTGTTCTCAGGATGTGGGCATCCCTTTCCCACATGTATTGCCCACATCCTGAGGTGGTGAGGCTTCGACTGCAAATGCTGCAGTTCGTGTTGAGATCATGCTCCCACAATGCTGCAGGTAGTGAATAGCAGGATGTTGATCCCGCGACAATGACAGAACGATGCCCAAAACAGCTCCTGATTCAATGCGAAAGTCGTTGCCTAAAGGTCGGTCTGATTCTTCCCTTTTTTTTAACTTGGCAGCAATTGTTTACAACTGAGTTTTTGGCTGGGTCACGTCAGAAGGCACTAAGAACCAATCAGATTGGAAGAATGAGGAGAGGCAATATAAACTAAAGGGTACAATTCTAAAGGGGGTGCAGGAACAGAGGGACCGGGGGGTATATGTGCACAAATCATTGAAGGTGGCAGGGCAGGTTGAGAAAGCAGTTAAAAAAGCACACGGGATCATAAGAACATAAGAACATAAGACGTAGGAGCAGGAGTCGGCCATTCGGCCCCTCGGGCCTGCTCCGCCATTCAATAAGATCATGGCTGATCTGATCTTGGCCTCAACTCCACTTCCCTGCCCGCTCCCCATAACCCTCAACTCCCTTATCGTTCAAAAATCTGTCTCTCTCCACCTTAAATATATTCAATGACCCAACCTCCACAGCTCTCTGTGGAAGAGAATTCCAAAGATTCACGACCCTCAGAGAAGAAATTCCTCCTCATTTCCGTTTTAAATGGGTGCTCCCTTATTCTGAAACTATGCCCCCTAGTTCTAGATTCCCCCACGAGGGGAAACATCCTCTCAGCATCCACCCTGTCCACCCCCCTCAGAATCTTATATGTTTCAATAAGATCCCCTCTCATTCTTCTAAACTCCAATGAGTATAGGCCCAACCTGCTCAACCTTTCCTCATAAGACAACCCTTCATCTCCGGAATCAACCTCGTGAACCTTCTCTGAACTGCCTCCAATGCAAGTATATCCTTCCTTAAATAAGGAGACCAAAACTGTACGCAGTACTCCAGGTGTGGTCTCACCAATGTACTGTATGATTCAGGGCTTCATAAATAGAGGCATAGACTCCAAAAGCAAGAAAATTATGATGAACCTTTATAAAACACTATTTCTAAATTTGCAGATGACACAAAACTTGGAAGTATAGTGAACAGTGAGGAGGAGAGTGATAGACTTCAAGAAGACATAAATAGGCTGGGGGTGCACGAACAGAGAGATCTGGGGGTATGTGTGCACAAATCGTTGAAGGTGGCCGGGCAGGTTGAGAAAGCAGTTAAAAAGGATCCTGGGCTTCATGAATAGAGGTATAGAGTACAAAAGTGTGGAAATTATGATGAACCTGTATAAAACACTGGTTCAGCCATAACTGGAGTATTGTGTCCAATTCTGGGCACCACACTTTAGGAAGGGTGTGAAGGCCTTAGAGAGGGTGCAGAAAAGATTTACAAGAATGATTCCAGGGATGAGGGACTTCAGTTACGTAGATAGACTGGAGAAGCTGGCGTTGTTCTCCTTAGAGCAGAGAAGATTGAGAGGAGATTTGATCGAGGTGTTCAAAATCATGAGGGTCTGGACAGAGTAGATAGAGAGAAACTGTTCCCATTGGTGGAAGGGTCGAGAACCAGAGGACACAGATTTAAGGTGATTGGCAGAAGAACCAAAGGCGACATGAGGAAAAACTTTTTTACTCAGAGAGTGGTTAAGATCTGGAATTCACTGCCTGAAAGGGTGGTGGAGGCAGATTCAATCACGGCTTTCAAAAAGGAGTTGGATAAACATCTGAAGGAAAAAAATTTGCAGGGCTACGGGGAAAGGGCGGGGGAGTGGGACTAGCTGAAGTGCTCTTGCAGAGAGCCGGCACAGGCTCGACGGGCCGAATGGCCTCCTCCTGTGCTGTAACCATTCTATGATTCTATGTTATGAATCTTTCGTAAGTACGGTGTGTTTTTTAATTGTTGTGATATGTAGCTGATTGTAGGTTTTTACTATTATTGTTGTGATCTGGAATGCGTTGCCTGAAAGGACGGTGGAAGCAGATTCAATAATAACTTTCAAAAGGGAATTGGATAAATATTTGAGAAGGAAAATTTGCAGGACTCTGGGGAAAGAGCAGGGAATGGGATTAATTAGACTGCTCTGTCAAAGAGCCGGAACAAGCACGATGGGCCAAATGGCCTCCTTCTGGGCTGTGCAATTCTCTGACATCTATGACATGGTGTGGGACTGGAGTCACGTGTAGGCCAGACTGGGTGAGAGCAGCAGGATCACTGAGGGGCATTAGTAACCCAGCTGGGTGTTTCCTGGTCATTTTCTGTGGATTTCAGGGACAGCACAGGGCGAGTCTGGCACCAGTCGATTGTTACAGCCGGTCACTAGTTAGAGCACAGGGCGAGTCTGGTACCGGTCGATTGTTACAGCCGGTCACTAGTTAGAGCACAGGGCGAGTCTGGTACCGGTCGATTGTTACAGCCGGTCGCTAGTTAGAGCACAGGGCGAGTCTGGTACCGGTCGATTGTTACAGCCGGTCGCTAGTTAGAGCATAGGGCGAGGCTGGTACCGGTCGATTGTTACAGCCGGTCGCTAGTTAGAGCACAGGGCGAGTCTGGTACCGGTCGATTATTACAGCCGGTCGCTAGTTAGAGCACAGGGCGAGACTGGTACCGGTCGATTGTTACAGCCGGTCGCTAGTTAGAGCACAGGGCGAGGCTGGTACCGGTCGATTGTTACAGCCGGTCGCTAGTTAGAGCACAGGGCGAGTCTGGTACCGGTCGATTGTTACAGCCGGTCGCTAGTTAGAGCACAGGGTGAGACTGGTACCGGTCGATTGTTACAGCCGGTCGCTAGTTAGAGCACAGGGCGAGACTGGTACTGGTCGATTATTACAGCCGGTCGCTAGTTAGAGCACAGGGCGAGACTGGTACCGGTCGATTGTTACAGCCGGTCGCTAGTTAGAGCACAGGGCGAGGCTGGTACCGGTCGATTGTTACAGCCGGTCGCTAGTTAGAGCACAGGGTGAGACTGGTACCGGTCGATTGTTACAGCCGGTCGCTAGCTAGAGCACAGGGTGAGACTGGTACCGGTCGATTGTTACAGCCGGTCGCTAGTTAGAGCACAGGGCGAGACTGGTACCGGTCGATTCTTACAGCCGGTCGCTAGTTAGAGCACAGGGCGAGTCTGGTACCGGTCGATTGTTACAGCCGGTCGCTAGTTAGAGCACAGGGTGAGACTGGTACCGGTCGATTGTTACAGCCGGTCGCTAGTTAGAGCACAGGGCGAGACTGGTACCGGTCGATTGTTACAGCCGGTCGCTAGTTAGAGCACAGGGTGAGACTGGTACCGGTCGATTATTACAGCCGGTCGCTAGTTAGAGCACAGGGCGAGACTGGTACCGGTCGATTATTACAGCCGGTCACTAGTTAGAGCACAGGCGAGTCTGGTACCGGTCAATTGTTACAGCCGGTCGCTAGTTAGAGCACAGGGCGAGACTGGTACCGGTCGATTGTTACAGCCGGTCGCTAGTTAGATCACAGGGTGAGACTGGTACCGGTCGATTGTTACAGCCGGTCGCTAGTTAGAGCACAGGTTGAGACTGGCACCGGTCGATTGTTACAGCCGGTCGCTAGTTAGATCACAGGCGAGTCTGGTACCGGTCGATTGTTACAGCCGGTCGCTAGTTAGATCACAGGCGAGACTGGTACCGGTCGATTGTTACAGCCGGTCGCTAGTTAGAGCACAGGGCGAGTCTGGTACCGGTCGATTATTACAGCCGGTCGCTAGTTAGAGCACAGGGCGAGTCTGGTACCGGTCGATTATTACAGCCGGTCGCTAGTTAGAGCACAGGGTGAGACTGGTACTGGTCGATTATTACAGCCGGTCGCAAGTTAGAGCACAGGGCGAGTCTGGTACCGGTCGATTGTTACAGCCGGTCGCTAGTTAGAGCACAGGGTGAGACTGGTACCGGTCGATTATTACAGCCGGTCGCTAGTTAGAGCACAGGGTGAGACTGGTACTGGTCGATTATTACAGCCGGTCGCTAGTTAGAGCACAGGGCGAGTCTGGTACCGGTCGATAGTTACAGCCGGTCGCTAGTTAGAGCACAGGGCGAGTCTGGTACCGGTCGATTGTTACAGCCGGTCGCTAGTTAGAGCACAGGGCGAGTCTGGTACCAGTCGATTGTTACAGCCGGTCGCTAGTTAGAGCACAGGGCGAGTCTGGTACCGGTCGATTATTACAGCCGGTCGCTAGTTAGAGCACAGGGCGAGACTGGTACCAGTCGATTGTTACAGCCGGTCACTAGTTAGAGCACAGGGCGAGACTGGTACCGGTCGATTGTTACAGCCGGTCGCTAATTAGAGCACAGGGCGAGTCTGGTACCGGTCGATTATTACAGCCGGTCGCTAGTTAGAGCACAGGGCGAGACTGGTACCAGTCGATTGTTACAGCCGGTCGCTAGTTAGAGCACAGGGTGAGACTGGTACCGGTCGATTGTTACAGCCGGTCACTAGTTAGAGCACAGGGCGAGACTGGTACCAGTCGATTGTTACAGCCGGTCACTAGTTAGAGCACAGGGCGAGTCTGGTACCGGTCGATTGTTACAGCCGGTCACTAGTTAGAGCACAGGGCGAGACTGGTACCAGTCGATTGTTACAGCCGGTCGCTAGTTAGAGCACAGGGCGAGTCTGGTACCGGTCGATTGTTACAGCCGGTCGCTAGTAAGAGCACAGGGTGAGACTGGTACCGGTCGATTGTTACAGCCGGTCGCTAGTTAGAGCACAGGGCAAGTCTGGTACCGGTCGATTATTACAGCCGGTCGCTAGTTAGAGCACAGGGCGAGACTGGTACCGGTCGATTGTTACAGCCGGTCGCTAGTTAGAGCACAGGGCGAGACTGGTACCGGTCGATTGTTACAGCCGGTCGCTAGTTAGAGCACAGGGTGAGACTGGTACCGGTCGATTGTTACAGCCGGTCGCAGGTTAGAGCACAGGGCGAGTCTGGTACCGGTCGATTGTTACAGCCGGTCGCTAGTTAGAGCACAGGGTGAGTCTGGTACCGGTCGATTGTTACAGCCGGTCGCTAGTTAGAGCACAGGGTGAGACTGGTACCGGTCGATTGTTACAGCCGGTCGCTAGTTAGAGCACAGGGCGAGACTGGTACCGGTCGATTGTTACAGCCGGTCGCTAGTTAGAGCACAGGGCAAGACTGGTACCGGTCAATTGTTACAGCCGGTCGCTAGTTAGAGCACAGGGTGAGACTGGTACCGGTCGATTATTACAGCCGGTCGCTAGTTAGATCACAGGCGAGTTTGGTACCGGTCGATTGTTGCAGCCGGTTGCTAGTTAGAGCACAGGGCGAGACTGGTACCGGTCGATTGTTACAGTCGGTCGCTAGTTAGAGCACAGGGTGAGTCTGGTACCGGTCGATTATTACAGCCGGTCGCTAGTTAGAGCACAGGGCGAGACTGGTACCGGTCGATTATTACAGCCGGTCGCTAGTTAGAGCACAGGGCGAGACTGGTACCGGTCGATTATTACAGCCGGTCGCTAGTTTGAGCACAGAGCGACACTGGTACCGGTCGATTGTTACAGCCGGTCGCTAGTTAGATCACAGGGTGAGTCTGGTACCGGTCGATTGTTACAGCCGGTCGCTAGTTAGAGCAAAGGGTGAGACTGGTACCGGTCGATTGTTACAGCCGGTCGCTAGTTAGAGCAAAGGGTGAGACTGGTACCGGTCGATTGTTACAGCCGGTCGCTAGTTAGAGCAAAGGGTGAGACTGGTACCGGTCGATTGTTACAGCCGGTCGCTAGTTAGATCACAGGCGAGTCTGGTACCGGTCGATTGTTACAGCCGGTCGCTAGTTAGAGCACAGGGTGAGACTGGTACTGGTCGATTGTTACAGCCGGTCGCTAGTTAGAGCACAGGGCGAGACTGGTACCGGTCGATTGTTACAGCCGGTCGCTAGTTAGAGCACAGGGTGAGTCTGGTACCGGTCGATTGTTACAGCCGGTCGCTAGTTAGAGCACAGGGCGAGGCTGGTACCGGTCGATTGTTACAGCCGGTCGCTAGTTAGAGCACAGGGTGAATCTGGTACCGGTCGATTATTACAGCCGGTCGCTAGTTAGAGCACAGGGTGAGACTGGTACCGGTCGATTGTTACAGCCGGTCGCTAGTTAGAGCACAGGGTGAGACTGGTACCGGTCGATTGTTACAGCCGGTCGCTAGTTAGAGCACAGGGCGAGACTGGTACCGGTCGATTGTTACAGCCGGTCGCTAGTTAGAGCACAGGGTGAATCTGGTACCGGTCGATTATTACAGCCGGTCGCTAGTTAGAGCAAAGGGTGAATCTGGTACCGGTCGATTATTACAGCCGGTCGCTAGTTAGAGCACAAGGCGAGACTGGTACCGGTCGATTGTTACAGCCGGTCACTAGTTAGAGCACAGGGTGAATCTGGTACCGGTCGATTATTACAGCCGGTCGCTAGTTAGAGCACAGGGCGAGACTGGTACCGGTCGATTATTACAGCCGGTCGCTAGTTAGAGCACAGGGTGAGACTGGTACCGGTCGATTGATACAGCCGGTCGCTAGTTAGAGCACAGGGTGAGACTGATTGATATGCCTATCAATTAGTCCAATAAAAGGCGATGAGTTAAGAACGTAACTGAAGGTTTTTATTGGCTAAATAACAGAGCCCACCCTCGTGGGTGATCCGATCCAACAGGGAGGAATACTAGCCAGTCAGCTACCTTTATACCTGGGCAGGTAATGGGCGGAGTCGGAGGTGGTCAGCCCAGGTATAACAGTGCGACAAGAGGCGACCTCGTGTAGTGATGTGACAGTGAGAACAGTGAGAACAATATACAGTGATAACTATAACAGTGGTTTACCACATTCACCCCTTGTTTAGATTAGAGTCCGGCGGGGTGAAGTGTATTACCAGCTCTGGTATGTCAGTCTGTCCGGAGGCTTCGTTAGCCTCTCCGATCGTCGCAGCGGCGGTGTTACATTATCCGGTGTTAAAGCTGGTGTCTGCGTAGTCGGCAAAGGCTCGTGGGGTTCCGGCATGCCGTCTACCTCGGCTGGACTCGGGGGGTTGGGAGGGGGGGGTGAGGGTGCGAGGTCTCGTAAGGAGACAGTGTCCTCCCGTCCGTCTGGGTAAGCCACATAGGCGTACTGGGGGTTGGCGTGCAGGAGGTTCACCTTCTCGACCAGGGGGTCCGTTTTATGGGCCCTCACGTGCTTTCGCAGCAAGACGGGTCCCGGAGAGGTCAGCCAGGTTGGTAGGGTGGTTCCCGTAGTCGACTTCCTGGGGAAGACAAACATTCGAGCATGGGGGGTGGTGTTAATGGCAGTGCAAAGTAGTGACCGGATGGAGTGCAGCGCAATCGGGAGGACCTCTTGCCAGCGGGAGGTTGGGAGGCCCTTAGACTTTAAGGCTAAGAGGGTGGCCTTCCATACCGTCGCGTTCTCTCTTTCCACCTGGCCGTTCCCTCGGGGGTTGTAGCTGGTGGTCCTGCTTGCTGCAATACCCCTCTCCAATAGGAACTGACGGAGTTCCTCGCTCATGAAGGAGGCGCCCCGGTCACTATGTATATAGTTCGGGAACCCGAACAAGGCGAAGAGTTTGTTCAGGCATTTAATGACCGTGTTACTGGTCATGTCTGGGCAGGGGAAGGCAAAGGGGAAACGGGAGTACTCATCAACGATGTTGAGGAAGTACACATTACGGTCGGATGACGGTAGGGGCCCCTTGAAGTCGATGCTCAGACGCTCGAAGGGGCGGGTGGCCTTGATCAGGCTTGCTCTGTCCGGCTTATAGAAGTGCGGTTTGCACTCAGCACAGATCTGGCAGTTCCTGGTCATGGTCCTGACCTCCTCGATGGAGTATGGCAGGTTGCGGGCCTTAATGAAATGGTAGAGTCTGGTGACTCCGGGGTGGCAGAGGTCATTGTGGAGGGTCTGAAGTCTATCACTTTGCGCGCTGGCGCATGTAATGCGTGAAAGAGCATCAGGGGGGTCGTTCAGTTTACCGGGCCGGTACAAGATCTCATAATCATAGGTGGAAAGCTCGATTCTCCACCTCAAGATTTTGTCGTTCTTGATCTTGCCCCTCAGCTTGTTATTAAACATGAAGGCAACCGAGCGTTGGTCGGTGAGGAGGGTAAATCGTTTGCCTGCCAAGTAGTGCCTCCAGCGCCGTACTGCCTCCACAATTGCCTGGGCTTCCTTCTCGACCGACGAGTGTCGGGTCTCGGGGCCCTGTAGGGTCCTTGAGAAGAAGGCTACCGGCCTACCCTCCTGGTTAAGGGTAGCGGCTAGGGCGAAGTCGGATGCATCGCTCTCCACTTGGAAGGGGATTGACTCATCCACTGCGTGCATTGTGGCCTTGGCTATGTCTCCCTTAATGAGGGAGAAGGCCGCGCACGCCTCTTCCGTGAGGGGGAAGGATGTGGTTTTCAGGAGGGGTCTGGCTTTGTCCGCATAATTGGGTACCCATTGGGCATAGTAGGCGAAAAGCCCCAGGGTTCTCCTAAGTGCTTTTGGACAGTGGGGGAGGGGTAGCTCCATGAGGGGGCGCATTCTTTCGGGGTCGGGGTCGATGACTCCGTTCTCTACTACACAGCCAAGGATGGCAAGGCGCGCTGTGTTAAACACGCATTTCTCCTTATTGTAGGTGAGGTTCAGCCGTTGGGCCGTACGGAGGAATTTCTCCAGATTCACGTCATGGTCCTGCCGGTTGCGGCCGCAGATGGTGACGTTATCGAGATAGGGGAAAGTGGCCTGTAGTCCGTTCTGGTCAACCATCCGGTCCATCTCCCGTTGGAAAACCGAGACCCCGTTGGTGACACCAAAGGGGACCCTAAGGAATTGGTAGAGGCGGCCATTCGCCTCGAAGGCGGTGTACTGGCTGTCCTCCGGGCTGATGGGGAGTTGGTGGTAGGCCGACTTGAGGTCGATGGTCGAGAATACGCGGTATTGTGCAATCTCATTGACCATGTCCGATATGCGGGGGAGGGGGTATGCGTCCAGCTGGGTGTATCTGTTTATGGTCTGGCTGTAGTCGATAACCAGGCGATTTTTGTCGCCGGTCTTGACTACCACCACCTGGGCACGCCAGGGGCTGCTGCTCCCCTCAATAATGCCCTCTTTCAGGAGTCGCTGCACCTCAGAGCTAATGAAGGCTCTGTCCCCAGCGCTGTACCGCCTGCTCTTAGTAGCGACAGGTTTGCAGTCGGGGGTGAGGTTAGCGAACAGGGAAGGTGGCGGTACCTTGAGGGTGGATAGGCTGCAGGTGTTACGCGGTGGGCGGTTTAACTTTCGCTGGTTGTCGACTGTGAGTGGGGGGAGGGGTCCACCGTATGCTAGGGTTACACTTTGGAGGTGGGATTGGAAGTCCAGCCCTAGTATGACGGCAGCGCACAGCTGGGGGAGTACGAGGAGTTTAAAATTTTTATACTCTGTCCCTTTAACCGACAATGTCACGACACAGTAGCCGCTGATGTCTGTGGCGTGCGACCTCGATGCCATCGAGATGCGGCTGCGCGTTGGCAGGACGGGGAGGGAGTAGTGGCTCACCGTGTCTGGGTGGATGAAGCTCTCCGTGCTTCCGCTGTCGAACAGGCAGGTCGTGGCGTGGCCGTTGACTTTGATGTCCATCATTGAGCTGGCCAGGTGGTGCGGGCGGGCTTGATCCAGGGTCACGGAAGCTAGGGTGTAGATGAGCGCGTCGTTGTCATGACAAGATGGCGGCCAAGATGGCGGCCCCCGTAGTTCACATGAGGCTCTGTTTAAATCGTTTGCCCCGCACAAAGATGGCCGCCCCTGCTGTTCCCATGAGGCTCTGCAGGCTTCGGCTGCCCCGCACAAAGATGGCCGCCCCTGGTTTTCCCATGAGGCTCTGCAGGCTTCGGCTGCCCCGCACAAAGATGGCCGCCCCTGGTTTTCCCATGAGGCTCTGCAGGCTTCGGCTGCCCCGCACAAAGATGGCCGCCCCCAGGGTTCGCATGAGGCACTGCTGGCTTCTGAGGATTTGCTTCTGCAGGCCTTGGAGAAGTGGCCTTTCTTGAGGCAGGTTTTGCAGGTCGAGTTTTTGGCTGGGCAGCGCGACCTCGGATGCTTCTCCTGGCCGCAAAAGAAGCAGCCAGCGGCCCGATCGGGGTTGCCTGATGTCGGGGCCGGTACCGGGGCTAGCGGGCCCGGTCGGATCCGTGATGCAGACGCTGAGGTAGGTCCCGGGGGCAGCGCTGTGAAGGGTGGTGGGGTGGGGGTCGGGCCCGAGTCCCAGGGTCGCGAATAGTACCTGGCAAACGCTTCCTGGTCTTGCTGGGTGGCCTCTAGGGTGAGGGCGAGGGCTTCGGCCTTGTCCAGGTCTATGTCCTTAGCTTCAAGCAGTCTTTGCCGTGTGTAGTCGGAACGTAGGCCTCTCACCAAGGCGTCGCGGACATTGTCTTCCATGTTCGCAGTAGCCGTCACCGCTTTAAAGTCACAGTTCCTGCCGAGTTGTCTCAGCGCTCGTGAAAATTCAGCTATCGATTCTCCTGGCTGTTGCTGGCGAGATCTTAAGAGATGCCTAGTGTACATGTAGTTTACCGGGCTCCGGTACTGCTGTTTCAGTAGGTTGATGGCGTCGTCGTACGTAGTCATGTCCTGGATGAGTGTATATACTCTCGGGCTCACTTGGGCTTTCAGGACTCTTAGTTTGGATCTCTGAGGGACGACGGCTTCCTCCAGGTACGATTCGAAGCAGTCCAGCCAGTGTTTGAAGTCGTTGGCTGAGTTTGGTGCCTGTGGGTTTAGATCCAGGTATGGTGGTTTCAAGGCTTGCAGCCAAGCCGGCTGGTGTGGCCCGTTGTCTGGAGGCCGCTGTTGCTGTGCTGCTGGGTGAGCTCCTTGCTGTTGCTGTTCATTATCAGACATCTTTAAAATTTAGCCAATAAAAATTGATATGCCTATCAATTAGTCCAATAAAAGGCGACGAGTTAAGAACGTAACTGAAGGTTTTTATTGGCTAAATAACAGAGCCCACCCTCGTGGGTGATCCGATCCAACAGGGAGGAATACTAGCCAGTCAGCTACCTTTATACCTGGGCAGGTAATGGGCGGAGTCGGAGGTGGTCAGCCCAGGTATAACAGTGCGACAAGAGGCGACCTCGTGTAGTGATGTGACAGTGAGAACAGTGAGAACAATATACAGTGATAACTATAACAGTGGTTTACCACACTGGTACCGGTCGATTGTTACAGCCGGTCGCTAGTTAGAGCACAGGGCGAGTCTGGTACCGGTCGATTATTACAGCCGGTCGCTAGTTAGAGCACAGGGCGAGACTGGTACCGGTCGATTGTTACAGCCGGTCGCTAGTTAGAGCACAGGTGAGTCTGGTACCGGTCGATTGTTACAGCCGGTCGCTAGTTAGAGCACAGGGTGAGACTGGTACCGGTCGATTATTACAGCCAGTCGCTAGTTAGAGCACAGGGTGAGACTGGTACCGGTTGATTGTAACAGCCGGTCGCTAGTTAGAGCACAGCGCGAGTCTGGTACCGGTCGATTGTTACAGCCGGTCGCTAGTTAGAGCACAGGGTGAGACTGGTACCGGTCGATTGTTA
Source organism: Somniosus microcephalus (assembly GCF_052327205.1). NCBI lineage: Eukaryota > Metazoa > Chordata > Chondrichthyes > Squaliformes > Somniosidae > Somniosus > Somniosus microcephalus. The sequence continues at coordinate 239,555,252 of NC_140997.1, read as the reverse complement.
CAGCCGGTCGCTAGTTAGAGCACAAGGCGAGTCTGGTTCCGGTCGATTGTTACAGCCGGTGGCTAGTTAGAGCACAGGGTGAGACTGGTACCGGTCGATTGTTACTGCCGGTCGCAGGTTAGAGCACAGGGCGAGACTGGTACCGGTCGATTGTTACAGCCGGTCGCTAGTTAGAGCACAGGGCGAGTCTGGTACCGGTCGATTATTACAGCCGGTCACTAGTTAGAGCACAGGGCGAGTCTGGTACCGCTCGATTGTTACAGCCGGTCGCTAGTTAGAGCACAGGGTGAGACTGGTACCGGTCGATTGTTACAGCCAGTCGCTAGTTAGAGCACAGGGCGAGACTGGTACCGGTCGATTATTACAGCCGGTCGCTAGTTAGAGCACAGGGCGAGACTGGTACCAGTCGATTGTTACAGCCGGTCGCTAGTTAGAGCACAGGGTGAGACTGGTACCGGTCGATTGTTACAGCCGGTCGCTAGTTAGAGCACAGGGCGAGACTGGTACCTGTCGATTGTTACAGCCGGTCGCTAGTTAGAGCACAGGCGAGTCTGGTACCGGTCGATTGTTACAGCCGGTCGCTAGTTAGAGCACAGGGTGAGACTGGTACCGGTCGATTGTTACAGCCGGTCGCTAGTTAGAGCACAGGGCGAGACTGGTACCGGTCGATTGTTACAGCCGGTCGCTAGTTAGAGCACAGGGTGAGACTGGTACCGGTCGATTATTACAGCCGGTCGCTAGTTAGAGCACAGGGCGAGACTGGTACCGGTCGATTGTTACAGCCGGTCGCTAGTTAGAGCACAGGGTGAGTCTGGTACCGGTCGATTGTTTCAGCCGGTGGCTACTAAGAGCACAGGGCGAGACTGGTACCGGTCGATTATTACAGCCGGTCGCTAGTTAGAGCACAGGCGAGTCTGGTACCGGTCGATTGTTACAGCCGGTGGCTAGTTAGAGCACAGGGCGAGACTGGTACTGGTCGATTATTACAGCCGGTCGTTAGTTAGAGCACAGGGCGAGGCTGGTACCGGTCGATTGTTACAGCCGGTGGCTAGTTAGAGCACAGGGTGAGTCTGGTACCGGTCGATTATTACAGCCGGTCGCTAGTTAGAGCACAGGCGAGTCTGGTACCGGTCGATTGTTACAGCCGGTGGCTAGTTAGAGCACAGGGCGAGACTGGTACCGGTCGATTATTACAGCCGGTCGTTAGTTAGAGCACAGGGCAAGTCTGGTACCGGTCGATTGTTACAGCCGGTCGCTAGTTAGAGCACAGGGCGAGACTGGTACCGGTCGATTATTACAGCCGGTCGTTAGTTAGAGCACAGGGCGAGTCTGGTACCGGTCGATTATTACAGCCGGTCGCTAGTTAGAGCACAGGGCGAGACTGCTACCGGTCGATTATTACAGCCGGTCGCTAGTTAGATCACAGGGTGAGACTGGTACCGGTCGATTGTTACAGCCGGTCGCTAGTTAGAGCACAGGGTGAGACTGGTACCGGTCGATTGTTACAGCCGGTCGCTAGTTAGATCACAGGTGAGTCTGGTACCGGTCGATTGTTACAGCCGGTCACTAGTTAGAGCACAGGGCGAGTCTGGTACCGGTCGATTGTTACAGCCGGTCACTACTTAGAGCACAGGGCGAGTCTGGTACCGGTCGATTATTACAGCCGGTCGCTAGTTCGAGCACAGGGCGAGTCTGGTACCGGTCGATTGTTACAGCCGGTCGCTAGTTAGAGCACAGGGCGAGTCTGGTACCGGTCGATTGTTACAGCCGGTCGCTAGTTAGAGCACAGGGCGAGGCTGGTACCGGTCGATTGTTACAGCCAGTCGCTAGTTAGAGCACAGGGCAAGTCTGGTACCGGTCGATTATTACAGCCGGTCGCTAGTAAGAGCACAGGGCGAGACTGGTACCGGTCGATTGTTACAGCCGGTCGCTAGTTAGAGCACAGGGCGAGTCTGGTACCGGTCGATTGTTACAGCCGGTCGCTAGTTAGAGCACAGGGCAAGTCTGGTACCGGTCGATTATTACAGCCGGTCGCTAGTTAGAGCACAGGGCGAGACTGGTACCGGTCGATTGTTACAGCCGGTCGCTAGTTAGAGCACAAGGCGAGTCTGGTACCGGTCGATTGTTACAGCCGGTGGCTAGTTAGAGCACAGGGTGAGACTGGTACCGGTCGATTGTTACAGCCGATCGCAGGTTAGAGCACAGGGTGAGACTGGTACCGGTCGATTGTTACAGCCGGTCACTAGTTAGAGCACAGGGCGAGTCTGGTACCGGTCGATTGTTACAGCCGGTCGCTAGTTAGAGCACAGGGCGAGACTGGTACTGGTCGATTGTTACAGCCGGTCGCTAGTTAGAGCACAGGGCGAGGCTGGTACCGGTCGATTGTTACAGCCGGTCGCTAGTTAGAGCACAGGGCGAGTCTGGTACCGATCGATTGTTACAGCCGGTCGCTAGTTAGAGCACAGGGTGAGACTGGTACCGGTCGATTGTTACAGCCGGTCGCTAGTTAGAGCACAGGGCGAGACTGGTACCGGTCGATTATTACAGCCGGTCGCTAGTTAGAGCACAGGGCGAGACTGGTACCGGTCGATTATTACAGCCGGTCGCTAGTTAGAGCGCAGAGCGACACTGGTACCGGTCGATTGTTACAGCCAGTCGCTAGTTAGATCACAGGGTGAGACTGGTACCGGTCGATTGTTACAGCCGGTCGCTAGTTAGATCACAGGCGAGTCTGGTACCGGTCGATTATTACAGCCGGTCGCTAGATAGAGCACAGAGCGACACTGGTACCGGTCGATTGTTACAGCCGGTCGCTAGTTAGAGCGCAGAGCGACACTGGTACCGGTCGATTGTTACAGCCGGTCGCTAGTTAGATCACAGGGTGAGACTGGTACTGGTCGATTGTTACAGCCGGTCGCTAGTTAGAGCACAGGGCGAGTCTGGTACCGGTCGATTGTTACAGCCGGTCGCTAGTTAGAGCACAGGGCGAGGCTGGTACCGGTCGATTGTTACAGCCGGTCGCTAGTTAGAGCACAGGGTGAGTCTGGTACCGGTCGATTGTTACAGCCGGTCGCTAGTTAGAGCACAGGGCGAGACTGGTACCGGTCGATTGTTACAGCCGGTCACTAGTTAGAGCACAGGGTGAATCTGGTACTGGTCGATTGTTACAGCCGGTCGCTAGTTAGAGCACAGGGTGAGACTGGTACCGGTCGATTGTTACAGCCGGTCGCTAGTTAGAGCACAGTGTGAGACTGGTACCGGTCGATTGTTACAGCCGGTCGCTAGTTAGAGCACAGGCGAGTCTGGTACCGGTCGATTGTTACAGCCGGTCGCTAGTTAGAGCACAGGGTGAGACTGGTACCGGTCGATTATTACAGCCGGTCGCTAGTTAGAGCACAGGGCGAGTCTGGTACCGGTCGATTGTTACAGCCGGTCGCTAGTTAGAGCACAGGGTGAGACTGGTACCGGTCGATTGTTACAGCCGGTCGCTAGTTAGAGCACAGGGCGAGTCTGGTACCGGTCGATTGTTACAGCCGGTCGCTAGTTAGAGCACAGGGTGAGACTGGTACCGGTCGATTGTTACAGCCGGTCGCTAGTTAGAGCACAGGGCGAGACTGGTACCGGTTGATTGTTACAGCCGGTCGCTAGTTAGAGCACAGGGTGAGACTGGTACCGGTCGATTGTTACAGCCAGTCGCTAGTTAGAGCACAGGGCGAGACTGGTACCGGTCGATTGTTACAGCCGGTCGCTAGTTAGAGCACAGGGTGAGACTGGTACCGGTCGATTGTTACAGCCGGTCGCTAGTTAGAGCACAGGCGAGTCTGGTACCGGTCGATTGTTACAGCCGGTCGCTAGTTAGAGCACAGGGTGAGACTGGTACCGGTCGATTATTACAGCCGGTCGCTAGTTAGAGCACAGGGTGAGACTGGTACCGTTCGATTGTTACAGCCGGTCGCTAGTTAGAGCACAGGGTGAGACTGGTACCGGTCGATTATTACAGCCGGTCGCTAGTTAGAGCACAGGGCGAGACTGGTACCGGTCGATTGTTACAGCCGGTCGCTAGTTAGAGCACAGGGTGAGACTGGTACCGGTCGATTGTTACAGCCGGTGGTCGCTGTAATGATATCAGCAAATAGTGATGGTATTTGCCTGTTTGATTATGATGCCTTACCAGCATAATTACATGTATTGATTGTTTATGCCTGACCAGCAGAGGGCATGTGAGAGAGGCAGTTTAGTTTAGTTTCAGTTTCGTTTTAGATGGATCACAGAAATCACAGAAACCCCACATTGCAGATAGAGGCCATTTCGGCCCATCGAGCCTGCACCGACACATATCCCACCCGATCCCCATAACCCCCACATATCCCACCCTATCCCTGTAACCCCATGTATTTTAATCCCCCTAACACTAAGGGTCAATTTATCATAGCCAATCAACCTAACCCGCACATCTTTGGACTGTGGGAGGAAACCGGAGCACCCGGAGAAAACCCACGCAAACACGGGGAGAATGTGCAAACTCCACACAGACAGTCGCCCGAGGTCGGATTTGAACCCGGGTCTCTGGCGCTGTGAGGCAACAGTGCTAACCACTATGCCACCGTGCCTCTAACATGATGTCTCCTGTAATGCTGTTAACTGAGTTGAACATACTTTAGATAAAAAGTCATTCTCTTTCATGAATGTGTCGTCATTGAACCCACATACAAATCGATATAGTCGCTAGTTAGAGCACAGGGCGAGTCTGGTACCGGTCGATTATTACAGCCGGTCGCTAGTTAGAGCACAGGGTGAGACTGGTACTGGTCGATTGTTACAGCCGGTCGCTAGTTAGAGCACTGGGTGAGTCTGGTACCGGTCGATTGTTACAGCCGGTCGCTAGTTAGAGCACAGGGCGAGTCTGGTACCAGTCGATTGTTACAGCCAGTCGCTAGTTAGAGCACAGGGCGAGTCTGGTACCGGTCGACTGTTACAGCTGGTCGCTAGTTAGAGCACAGGGTGAGACTGGTACCGGTCGATTATTACAGCCGGTCGCTAGTTAGAGCACAGGGTGAGACTGGTACCGGTCGATTGTTACAGCCGGTTGCTAGTTAGAGCACAGGGCGAGTCTGGTACCGGCCGATTGTTACAGCCGGTCGCGAGTTAGAGCACAGGGCGAGTCTGGTACCGGTCGATTGTTACAGCCGGTCGCTAGTTAGAGCACAGGGCGAGTCTGGTACCGGTCGATTATTACAGCCGGTCGCTAGTTAGAGCACAGGACGAGTCTGGTACCGGTCGATTGTTACAGCCGGTCGCTAGTTAGAGCACAGGCGAGTCTGGTACCGGTCGATTGTTACAGCCGGTCGCTAGTTAGAGCACAGTGCGAGTCTGGTACCGGTCGATTGTTATATCCGGTCGCTAGTTAGAGCACAGGGTGAGACTGGTACCGGTCGATTGTTACAGCCGGTCGCTAGTTAGAGCACAGGGCGAGACTGGTACCGGCTGATTGTTACAGCCGATCGCTAGTTAGAGCACAGGGCGAGACTGGTACCGGTCGATTGTTACAGCCGGTCGCTAGTTAGAGCACAGGGTGAGACTGGTACCGGTTGATTGTTACAGCCGGTCGCTAGTTAGAGCACAAGGCGAGACTGGTACCGGTCGATTGTTACAGCCGGTCTGTGGGAGAAAACCTATTAAACATTAAGGCATGCTGGGATACTTGACCACTTTACTAATTGAACAAGGGACACTAAACTAGTTAAAACTAAAAGAACTGCTGACTGCCATAATGAAGTCAAGCTGACCTTTTGGCTTAGGACATCTGGTGATAAAATGTGAACATGTTAATCTGTTTCTTGAGAACAATGGAACCTATGAAACCTTATGTTGAAATGTAATGTAAGCTAATCACCTGAAGTTGTTTACCTTGCTGTATAACTATGAGCGCTGTACATTAGTAATTTAGAGTGCTGGTGGGCAGTAGGGACTGCTGCAGACTCTCCGTGATATCACGTAATAAATTCCTAAAGCGAACCTCGAAGTCTCCGTCTGATAATTAATTTCCTCGACAGAATTTGGCGTAGTCGCGCAGGGTCCCTAACAACGGGATCCAAAAGAACTAAGAAGGTCTAAGTTGGGTATAGCGTCGACCTTGTATATCACTTGGCCCGCTTAGGCTCCAATTAGACAAAGGAAATTTAAAAAGGAACTCTCCTAAAAATAAAAGGAAAGTGCCCGGTGCCTCCCAGCTGAAAGGGGGAGAGCACCTAGCGCGTCCCAGCTGAAAGGGGGACGGCGCGCGGTTGCCTAGTTATCCGGCCGGTGACTCATGCTGAGCCAAGAAGCCCGTCAGGCTGAGGCAAGACTGCTGAGAAGAGAGAAAAGACTATGGCACCGAATTAAGTAGCTACAAAGAAAATAAAGGGTTGACTTCGAGATTCGCGGACGGAAAAACCGGTGAGCGCTCATTGTATTTTGTGTATATAAAATAACCCGCGGTTGTATAACCAGTAAGTTTAAAACTAAGTTACAGGAGTAAGGAGAAGATGGGAAATAACGGCAGTCGAGCGGATTCGTCCGAGCCTGCCAAGAAAGGAGCCCGAGGCAAGGTAGAACAGGAGGCTGCAAATGGTAAAATCAAGATATGTAAAAGAACGAATGACAGAATAAAAAATCTCGTGCAACATCGAAAAAAGGTAGGAGATCCCATCGTTCCACCGGGTTCGCCAGCCGATACTGTAATAAAAGAAACAGGAGACGATCGGTATGCGGTAACTTTTAGTAGTGATCTGTATGGATGGTCGGGTGGAGATTGGCCTTATGGGGGAAGTTTTAAAATACCTTTAATAAAAGAATGGGAAGAAATTACTAGAAATGAAGGAGGGGATCCTGAGTGAGACACCCCCTATATGTTATGGTGCTTTGCTAGGTGGATGGAAGTAGCAAAAAGACACCAACCCCCAAAGAAGAAGGGGAAACAGGAAGAAGCAGAGGCTAGTCAGCAAAAGGAAGAGGTGCTGCCTAAGGCTCCTGTTGTGGGAATGTATCCCCGAACCCCAGCGGGAGATCCGGTTGAGATGGGGGAAGAGTTAAATAATTTACTAATGATAGCGGCTGCTCTAAGACAGCAACCGGCATGATTTCCGGCGCCGCCTCCATACAATCCACCCCCACCCGCAGATGAACCCGTAATTGAACCTCCTCCTCCAGCAGAGGCACTCGGAGCAGGAGTTGCTGCACTGCCTGGTAGTAATGTACAGGACCTACCCTCACGTGACGGACCTACAACTAGGTCACAAACACAACCTGACACTACTACCCATCAACTTCCTTGAGTCATGATAGGAGAGTTGGCAGTGTTAAAACCATGGTCCCCAGCGGAAGCTAGAGCTATGATAGCCGAGGCACCAGACCCCTTAAAGAAGCCCACTGCCTTTCATAATTGGCTAGAACAAATATGTACCATTTACAGCCCTCTTCCTGGGGATGTGCTAATGCTGCTAAAATGTGCGTATGGGTCCTCATGGTCGACCCTAAGGGACGGATTTGCTGTTCCCCCGGGAGAAAATGGAGATTGGCGACAAGATGATGTACAACTGGACCAGGGAAATGAGTCTTTTGCTCACTGGTTAGAACATAGAGGTAAAGAGGCTATAATGAGAGGAGCCAAGAAGCATAGTGACATAGGAGAAGTTACTCGATGTCTGCAAAGAAAGGAGGAGACAATTCCTGATTTTGTAGCTCGATTTAAAAGCAAGTGGGAGGAACATGCGGGAGTTCCGTTAGCAGACAATGGACCTTTGGCAGTACAAACACTGCTAAACTGCATGTTACCCTTTCAAGCTCAAGCCTTTAAAATGATGAATCTAAATTGGCAGACTCAGCCCTGGGCAGACGTAGTTACTGCTCTGGTAAATATGGATAGGAAATAGCCATTTGGACCTTCTGGTCAATACCGGTGCAACAATGTCCTCTGTACCCCCCTCCGTGGGTATACCCGCCAGTCAATTTAACGTTGTAAGCATGGGAGTAGCCGGTATCCCTATGTTAGAACCCCTCTCCAAACCTACCGAAATTCAAGTGCACGGGCAATCCGTCACAGACACCCTCATAATTTCTCAGACCGCCCCTCTCCCTATGTTGGGAAGACAGGCTTTATGTAAATTGGGAGCAGTTATATACTGCACTCGAGACGGCATGTTCATGGAACTGCCTCAAATACAAACTCATCAGCTAATGAATTTAATGATAGAGGAAAAGCAAGTATAAGGAGCCCCCATTTTGTACTGCGGGCAGCTGAATAGCAATCCTTATGGCCAATTGGTAAAAAATGTATACCAAGCCTTGCAGGAATTGGAAGATCCTCAGGGGCAGTATTTACAATATCTAATTGAAACCAGTAGAGAAAAGAAACGGACCCATTGTACGGCATGGTACACGCATAAAGAAACACCCAATTATCAAGAATTGGTTTGCTCATACCTAAACCAGCCAGAATTGCTGCAGATTTCACCTTATTTATTCTTTGGAGATAAAGGCCTGGGAATGTTGGTTCACCATAAAAATCAGCAATATACCTGGACCAGGTTGCCCCAGGGGTATACTGAAAGTCCTGCGGTGTATGCGGCAGCGGTTAAAAATGACTTGGAGGAATGTCAGTTATCGGATCAGTCCACCTTAATCCAGTACGCAGATGACCTTTTGGTTGCCTCCTGAACGGGGCCAGACTGCCAAGAAGATACGATAAAATTGCTCCAGCATCTGGCTAGCAGGGGACACAGGGTGTCCTCCGAGAAGTTGCAGTTTTGCCAAACATCAGTCCAGTATTTGGGTTTTCAGTTGGAGTATGGACAGCGAAGATTGGGACTGGAAAGAATAAGAGCAGTGGATAAAGTGCTGATCCCGCGAACAAAGAAGGACATTTTGTCGTTTCTGGGAATGGTGGGTTATTGTAGACAATGGATATATGACTACAGAGAAATGGATGCGGTCTTACGATCAGCTACGCTGCAGACAGAGCCCCCCATAGTTGAATGGACGCCAGAACGAGATAAGGCATTCAGTGATCTTAAAAAAGCTATGGTCAGTGCTCCCGCGTTAGGACTACCTAAGTATAATAAGCCTTTTCAGTTATACGTCAATGAAAGAGAAGGCTTTGCAACAGGAGTACTGGCACAAGAACATGGGGGAGGAAAAAGGCCTGTAGCATATTACTCTGTAGCCTTACCAGCCGTAGTGAGAGGCATGCCAGCCTGCTTACGAGCCGTTGCTGCAACCGCCACAATAGTGGAAAAATCCATCCCTATTGTGCTTGATCACCCTTGTGTGGTAATTGTTCCCCACGCAGTGCTGCTATTATTAAATTCGGCAGCTACTCAGCACTTTACGGCGGCAAGAAGGACTGGGTATGAGATAATCCTCTTGTCACACTCTAATTATACCTACCAGCGATCACCAGCTGTCAACCCGGCGACCTTCGTGCCAATACCAACAGAATACCCAGGTGAACCAGAACACGACTGCTTGTTAACTGTTGAAGCCACCACTACACCCAGGCCAGATTTGCTAAGTGATCCTATTGATAATCCTGACTTGATCCTCTTCACGGATGGTTCTTCGCATCGACCCAGTGATGATCAACTATTAGCAGGTTATGCGGTGGTGACTCCTCATGAACTATTGGAAGCTTATGCGTTGCCACCTGGCACATCTGCACAAGCAGCTGAACTATATGCATTAACCAGAGCCTGTATTTTGGCTAAAGATCAAAGCGTCAATATCTATACTGACTCCCGTTATGCATTTGGGGTAGTGCATGATTTTGGACAATTATGGAAAAACAGAGGTTTTATTACATCCTCAGGAAAATCTATTAAGCATGCGCAAATGGTGTTAAATTTGTTGGAGGCTATTCAGTTGCCAAGTAAAATTGCAGTACTAAAATGTGAGGCCCACACCATGGCAGGTGATGAAGTCTTGTGTGGAAATAGGTTTGCTGATAGTGCGGCTAAAGAGGTCGCACTGAGGCAGGCCCCACAGCTTCAAGCCGCCAAAAATACCGTTAGTAACTTTCCTCCAGAACTTCCTAGTAGCATTGATGCTGATCTACTATGACAGGCCCAAAGTCAGGCAACAGTCCAAGAAAAACGTACTTGGAGTAAGGCAGGTTGCTATCAAGATCATGATATATGGATGCATTCTGATGGCCGAGAGGTTTGCCCACGAAGCTTGTTTTTGCCCCTGTCTCGCCTGGCACATGGACAGGCTCACATGGGCAAAGGAGGGATGGCACATGCATTGTCCCAACAATGGTATGCACCAGGAATAACGGTAACAATTGAAAAAGTTGCCAGAACATGTTTAGTATGTCAGCAGAACGATAGAGGGAAATCGCCCGCAAATTTTGATCACCTACCCCAACCAGAGCTGCCCTTTGAGAATCTACAGATAGATTTTGTACATATGTCTGCAGTAAAAGGATTTAAGTACATACTGGTAATAGTAGATATGTTCTCCAGATGGCTAGAGGCATACCCCACTAGGAGGGATGATGCCAGAACAGTAGTAAGCATTCTGCTAAAAGAAATAATACCTAGATTTGGAATACCTATGGGAATAAACAGTGACAGAGGAACTCATTTCACCAGCAAACTGATAAAAAACTTAACTGAAGCCCTTGGATTTCAATGGAAATTGCACATACCTTACCAGCCACAATCCTCAGGAATAGTGGAAAGAGTGAATGGGGAAATCAAGGCCGCCCTGACCAAAGTATGCCAGCAAAATGGGTTGCAATGGTCGGATGCCGTGCAAGTAGTAATGTATGCCCTGAGAAATCAGAAAAATAGAAACACAGGTCTGACACCACATGAGATCTTGATGGGCCGGCCTATGACAACAGGCACACGCCCACCCATGACTCCAGAGAAGGTGGCATTAATTTGGAATGATGAAAAATCATTAAAATATGCTCAGGCCATGTGTGAAACAGCAGGAAGAATACATGAGAAAGTGAGACAGGCCCAGACGCGCCCCACAGAAGGAAACATGCACCCCTTTAAACCCAGCGATCAAGTTTATGTGAAAGCACTAAATAAAGAATCTTTTTCTCCTAGGTGGAAAGGACCATATTTGGTGCTGCTTACAACTCGAGCAGCTCTCAAATTGAAAGAAAAACCTGATTGGGTACACGCTACAAGGTGCAAGTTGCATCATCCGGAGGAAACACCGGAGGTGGAGTATAAACATACTGCACCAGACACCACTTCAGAAACGGGAAAAGATCCGTGCCCACCATAATTTGGCACTCCATTGAAGGACTGATTACTTTCGGATTGCTATATATGTTTATATTTAATGCTGTATAACAATAATTAGGATAATTTAAAGATTTCTAGGATAAATCAGGAAATATGTTAAACCAGATAATAATAATCGGCCTATGTGCAATAAGGACAGCCGCCTGGACCATCCTGCCTACTGAAAAAACAGAATAGGCAGGCCAGTTAGGATGGAAGGCAAGAGACAGCAACCAATCGCAGGGAACTTACACTTGTAACAATGGCACCATTTGTGTAATTGCTAATTGGACGATTAATTGCGAAGCCTGTGGGATGTTCGAAATGAAATCTGGGATGGATAAAATAGTATTTAGCCAAGGATCTAATATAACTCTAAGTATAAAATGGGAAAAAGGAGTGAACATAAGTTGTAGGATAGAGAATGACACTGACATACTAAACAATTATACTAAATTATGGAAATGGTCTAAAAATGACACAAGAACCGGAGACATGGAACAACCGATATATTTGAAAGACGGTCAGGCGTACGGGTGCGTGAATGCAACTCTTATAGAAGGAAGACCTCACTGGTATGGGGAAACATTCTTTGCAAAGAAAACGAAACAGATAGAAAGTCCTATGGACCATTTGCAAAGATTGCATTCTACCTGTACCCCGGTCTTGATCTCCCCATATACTCTAAATTTGACAGTACAGGTACAATATGAGGATAAAAAAGATACTGGATGTAATATTACTACTATACAAGCCAAATTGAATAAGAGAGTTAGGATCGGGAGAAGGAGAAGGGACTTAGCAACGGTCTTGGGGGGAGTAGGAACTGGTATGGGAGCCCTTAATGCAATAGATATTGAAACATTGCAGAATAAAATACAGCAAGTAGGAGGGCTGACAGGAGATGCTATAAAATTAAGAAATGCTTGGGACAATGGACTGACAGCAGCGATGTTAACACAGTGGATATCAGATACAATGAGTTGGAAGCAAGTAAATAAGGTAGAAAAGGAACAAGAGAATGTTGCAAAGGGACAAGAGAAAGTCAATAATCATACTCAATGTATGTTTAAAGAAATTACCAAGCAGTCACTGAGGGCTGAGCTAGAGCGAATCGCTATGTCAGGACATGCTCCTAGTTGGATGAGAATTTTCGGATTTGAAGGAAATAATCTAGAAGTAAAACCTGATCGAAGATATACTAAATGTGACCTTAAGGGATGTAATTTTACAATGAAAGTGGTAAATGTGACAAAAGCCAAAACCTGGTATCAGTTCTTGGTATTGCCCCAACTGTTTGGAGAAAACTTTTGGTATCCCGAATTTCATGGTAAATGGATAGATCAGGGGAATAAGACCCACGATGCCTCGGATTGCCAAGGTTGGCCGTTTGGAAAAGTATGCCCATTGCATACCCCTATATATGAACCTTGCTCATTGCAACATAGTAGAGGTACATGCATTTGGAATTTGAAACCTTGTAATGATACTACCTTGCATGAGATAGGCCAGAACTATCTGTGTATTAGCAGTGCCTGGCCTATATATGTAGACGGGATTTTGAAAAGGCCCCCTTTAAACACTTGCATAAAAGATGTTTATACTGTGTTTGACCCACATACCAACAAGACATATCAGTTGGGAAAATGGGCTACGGTAATGCAAAGAAGAACTGTATTGGGGATAGAAAATGCCCCCCTACAGTTAATTTGGCTAATCTGACGAAATTTTTGAAAAACAATGAAAAGATAGCAGAAGCCTTAGCGAAAAGAGGAAGAGATCTGCACCATTTAAAAGCAGTGATGGATTATGATGAGCAAGGTTTGATTCAAATAGCTACGCAAATAACAGATTTGACGGTACACCACTGGTGGGATGTGTTTAAAGGATGGTCACCTAAAGCATCCGCAGTGCTGGAATTGTTTGTTCACCCGATGGTTATATTTTGTGTAGTGACGGGAGTTTTATTTATATTAATTTGTATAATGTGGATAAGAGCGAGATATCTGTTAGCGCAAACAGTAGAATCAGTAGCATCTGTAAAAAGAGCTACGAAAGTACTAGAGAGAAAGGAAAGAAAAAGAGCAAACCAGGATGACTATGATGAAGAAGATTGTCTAAAAATGCGTCCTTTCCCAAAGGGATATTATCCTCCCTATGAAAACGAACTGAATACAATGCTGTAAAGCAGTGTTGATCAGTAAAGATCAACAAGGAGGGAATTGTGGGAGAAAACGTATTAAACATTAAGGCATGCTGGGATACTTGACCACTTTACTAATTGAACAAAGGACACTAAACTAGTTAAAACTAAAAGAACTGCTGACTGCCATAATGAAGTCATCTGACCTTTTGGCTTAGGACATCTGGTGATAAAATGTGAACATGTTAATCTGTTTCTTGAGAACAATGGAACCTATGAAACTTATGTTGAAATGTAATGTAAGCTAATCACCTGAAGTTGTTTACCTTGCTGTATAATCTATGAGCGCTGTACATTAGTAATTTAGAGTGCTGGTGGGCAGTAGGGACTGCTGCAGACTCTCCGTGATATCACATAATAAATTCCTAAAGCGAACCTCAAAGTCTCCGTCTGATAATTAATTTCCTCGACACAGTCGCTAGTTAGAGCACAGGGTGAGACTGGTACCGGTCGATTGTTACAGCCGGTCGCTAGTTAGAGCACAGGGCAAGACTGGTACCAGTCGATTATTACAGCCGGTCGCTAGTTAGAGCACAGGGTGAGACTGGTACCGGTCGATTGTTACAGCCGGTCGCTAGTTAGAGCACAGGGCGAGTCTGGTACCGGTCGATTATTACAGCCGGTCGCTAGTTAGAGCACAGGGTGAGTCTGGTACCAGTCGATTGTTACAGCCGGTCGCTAGTTAGAGCACAGGGTGAGACTGGTACCGGTCGATTGTTACAGCCAGTCACTAGTTAGAGCACAGGGTGAGACTGGTACCGGTCGATTGTTACAGCCGGTCGCTAGTTAGAGCACAGGGCGAGTCTGGTACCGGTCGATTGTTACAGCCGGTCACTAGTTAGAGCACAGGGCGAGTCTGGTACCAGTCGATTGTTACAGCCGGTCGCTAGTTAGAGCACAGGGTGAGTCTGGTACCAGTCGATTGTTACAGCCGGTCACTAGTTAGAGCACAGGGTGAGACTGGTACCGGTCGATTGTTACAGCCGGTCGCTCGTTAGAGCACAGGGCGAGTCTGGTACCGGTCGATTATTACAGCCGGTCGCTAGTTAGAGCACAGGGTGAGTCTGGTACCAGTCGATTGTTACAGCCGGTCGCTAGTTAGAGCACAGAGCGACACTGGTACCGGTCGATTGTTACAGCCGGTCGCTAGTTAGAGCACAGGGCGAGACTGGTACCGGTCGATTGTTACAGCCGGTCGCTAGTTAGAGCACAGGGCGAGACTGGTACCAGTCGATTGTTACAGCCGGTCGCTAGTTAGAGCACAGGGTGAGGCTGGTACCGGTCGATTATTACAGCCGGTTGCTAGTTAGAGCACAGGGCGAGTCTGGTACCGGTCGATTGTTACAGCCGGTCGCTAGTTAGAGCACAGGGTGAGACTGGTACCGGTCGATTATTACAGCCGGTCGCTAGTTAGAGCACAGGGTGAGACTGGTACCGGTCGATTATTACAGCCGGTCGCTAGTTAGAGCACAGGGCGAGTCTGGTACCGGTCGATTGTGACAGCCGGTCGCTAGTTAGAGCACAGGGCGAGTCTGGTACCGGTCGATTGTGACAGCCGGTCGCTAGTTAGAGCACAGGGCGAGTCTGGTACCGGTCGATTGTTACAGCCGGTCGCTAGTTAGAGCATAGGGCGAGACTGGTACCGGTCGATTGTTACAGCCGGTCGCTAGTTAGAGCACAGGGTGAGTCTGGTACCAGTCAATTGTTACAGCCGGTCGCTAGTTAGAGCACAGGGCGAGACTGGTACCGGTCGATTATTACAGCCGGTCGCTAGTTAGAGCACAGGGCGAGTCTGGTACCGGTCGATTGTTACAGCCGGTCGCTAGTTAGAGCACAGGGCGAGACTGGTACCGGTCGATTGTTACAGCCGGTCGCTAGTTAGAGCACAGGGTGAGACTGGTACCGGTCGATTGTTACAGCCGGTCGCTAGTTAGAGCACAGGGCGAGTCTGGTACCGGTCGATTGTGACAGCCGGTCGCTAGTTAGAGCACAGGGCGAGACTGGTACCGGTCGATTGTTACAGCCGGTCGCTAGTTAGAGCACAGGGCGAGTCTGGTACCGGTCGATTGTTACAGCCGGTCGCTAGTTAGAGCACAGGGCGAGACTGGTACCGGTCGATTGTTACAGCCGGTCACTAGTTAGAGCACAGGGTGAGACTGGTACTGGTCGATTATTACAGCCGGTCGCTAGTTAGAGCACAGGGCGAGACTGGTACCGGTCGATTGTTACAGCCGGTCGCTAGTTAGAGCACAGGGCGAGACTGGTACCGGTCGATTGTTACAGCCGGTCGCTAGTTAGAGCACAGGGCGAGTCTGGTACCGGTCGATTGTTACAGCCGGTCGCTAGTTAGAGCACAGGGCGAGACTGGTACCGGTCGATTGTTCTACATGACGTGTCTGCTCTCTCTCCAGTTTAAAACATGAATCATATACAAAGGCTCCTGATGATTTCATGGGGAGTTGGCCATGTGTGGAAATATTTGAAGGTTGATAAGGTCTTTTAATGCAAAGAGTTTTTTGTATAAAATAAACATTCTTACCACACAGAGAAAGAGTGTTAGAATAAAACCGCAAAACTCACTGCTTGCAAACATTACAGAAATAACATGTGTTATGGAAACAGAGGCTGTGAGTTGCATGTGACCAAAGCAGATTAATAAAGTAGAGGAGTTGAGGTTTGAAAATGTTGATTTTAATCAGTCAGAGAGGAGAGTGCGAGCAGCAGGGAGCAGGGTGTGACTGCATGCATCGTGACCCTGCAAACAACAGTGAGACATGCAAATTAAAAATCATTCCGAACACAAAAACAACATTTGTGGGAAGGATTTCCGCACTGTAAATAAATAAAGTTTGTGTGAATTGAGCTGCAGGATTCGGATAAGTTTAGTTTATTTGATGCAATCTGACTCCACAGCCGCAAATTTAATAGAGCTCAGAGGGTGGGTTTGGAGGCGGGTCGGTAACGAAAATCTAGAAGATTGACGGCAGGTTGCGAACCCGCCACCATCTCGCCTCCATGTTACTTTGGCAAGTGTCGGGTCCGCGATTCCGAATCTGACCCAACACCAAATGGCGGGAGAGGCACTTAGGGCGATTAGCAGATTGTTAACTGCCTTGATAATCTTATTTTAAGTGGCTGTTGCGATTTTGCAGCTTTTTCTGCTTGCTACCCGTCATCCAGACAAACACGCCAGCTGCATTGTGCCGGGTTTAACGAGGACCAGCTGCATTGTGCTGGGTTTAGCGAGGACCAGCTGCATTGTGCCGAGTTTAGCGAGGACCAGCTGCATTGTGCTGGGTTTAGCGAGGACCAGCTGCATTGTGCTGAGTTTAGCAAGGACCAGCTGCATTGTGCCGGGTTTGGCGATGACCAGGTGCATTGTGCCGAGTTTAGTGAGGACCAGCTACATTGTGCCGGGTTTAGTGAGGACCAGCTACATTGTGCTGGGTTTAGCGAGGACCAGCTGCATTGTGCTGGGTTCAGCGAGGACCAGCTGCATTGTGCTGGGTTCAGCGAGGACCAGCTGCATTGTGCTGGGTTCAGCGAGGACCAGCTGCATTGTGCTGGGTTTAGTGAGGACCAGCTGCATTGTGCCGGGTTTAGCGAGGACCAGCTGCATTGTGCCGGGTTTAGCGAGGACCAGCTGCATTGTGCCGGGTTTGGCGATGACCAGGTGCATTGTGCCGGGTTTAGCGAGGACCAGCTGCATTGTGCCGGGTTTGGCGATGACCAGGTGCATTGTGCCGGGTTTAGTGAGGACCAGCTACATTGTGCCGGGTTTAGCGAGGACCAGCTGCATTGTGCCGGGTTTAGCGAGGACCAGCTGCATTGTGCCGGGTTTGGCGATGACCAGGTGCATTGTGCCGAGTTTAGTGAGGACCAGCTACATTGTGCTGGGTTTAGCGAGGACCAGCTGCATTGTGCCGGGTTTGGCGAGGACCAGCTGCATTGTGCCGGGTTTAGCGAGGACCAGCTGCATTGTGCTGGGTTTAGCGAGGACCAGCTACATTGTGCTGGGTTCGTGAGGACCAGCTACATTGTGCCGGGTTTAGCAAGGACCAGCTGCATTGTGCCGGGTTTAGTGAGGACCAGCTGCATTGTGCTGGGTTTAGTGAGGACCAGCTGCATTGTGCCGGGTTTGGCGAGGACCAGCTGCATTGTGCTGGGTTTAGCGAGGACCAGCTGCATTGTGCTGGGTTTAGCGAGGACCAGCTACATTGTGCTGGGTTTAGCGAGGACCAGCTACATTGTGCTGGGTTCGTGAGGACCAGCTGCATTGTGCCGGGTTTAGCGAGGACCAGCTGCATTGTGCCGGGTTTAGGGAGGACCAGCTGCATTGTGCCGGGTTTAGCGATGACCAGCTACATTGTGCTGGGTTTAGTGAGGACCAGCTGCATTGTGCCGGGTTTGGCGCTGACCAGCTACATTGTGCTGGGTTTAGCGAGGACTAGCTACATTGTGCTGGGTTCGTGAGGACCAGCTGCATTGTGCCGGGTTTAGTGAGGACCAGCTGCATTGTGCCGGGTTTAGCGAGGACCAGCTGCATTGTGCCGGGTTTAGCAAGGACCAGCTGCATTGTGCCGGGTTTGGCGATGACCAGCTACATTGTGCCGGGTTTAGCGAGGACCAGCTGCATTGTGCCGGGTTTAGCGAGGACCAGCTGCATTGTGCCGGGTTTAGCGAGGACCAGCTGCATTGTGCCGGGTTTGGCGATGACCAGCTACATTGTGCTGGGTTTAGCGAGGACCAGCTGCATTGTGCCGGGTTTAGCGAGGCCCAGCTGCATTGTGCCGAGTTTAGTGAGGACCAGCTGCATTGTGCTGGGTTTAGCGAGGACCAGCTGCATTGTGCCGGGTTTAGCGAGGCCCAGCTGCATTGTGCCGAGTTTAGTGAGGACCAGCTGCATTGTGCCGGGTTTAGCGAGGACCAGCTGCATTGTGCTGGGTTTAGCGAGGGCCAGCTGCATTGTGCCGGGTTTAACGAGGCCCAGCTGCATTGTGCCGGGTTTAGCGAGGCCCAGCTGCATTGTGCCGGGTTTAGTGAGGACCAGCTGCATTGTGCCGGGTTTAGCGAGGACCAGCTGCATTGTGCTGGGTTTAGTGAGGACCAGCTGCATTGTGCCGGGTTGGCGATGACCAGCTACATTGTGCTGGGTTTAGCGAGGAGCAGCTGCATTGTGCCGGGTTTAGCGAGGACCAGCTGCATTGTGCTGGGTTTAGCGAGGACCAGCTGCATTGTGCCGGGTTTGGCGAGGACCAGCTGCATTGTGCCGGGTTTAGCGAGGACCAGCTGCATTGTGCTGGGTTTAGCGAGGACCAGCTACATTGTGCTGGGTTTAGCGAGGGCCAGCTGCATTGTGCCGGGTTTAGCGAGGACCAGCTGCATTGTGCCGGGTTTAGCGAGGACCAGCTGCATTGTGCCGGGTTTGGCGATGACCAGTTACATTGTGCTGGGTTTAGCGAGGACCAGCTGCATTGTGCCGGGTTTAGCGAGGACCAGCTGCATTGTGCCGGGTTTAGCGAGGACCAGCTGCATTGTGCTGGGTTTAGCGAGGACCAGCTACATTGTGCTGGGTTTAGCGAGGACCAGCTGCATTGTGCTGGGTTTAGCGATGACCAGCTGCATTGTGCTGGGTTTAGCGAGGACCAGCTGCATTGTGCTGGGTTTAGCGAGGACCAGCTGCATTGTGCTGGGTTTAGCGAGGACCTGCTGCATTGTGCTGGGTTTAGTGAGGACCAGCTACATTGTGCTGGGTTTAGCGAGGACCAGCTGCATTGTGCCGGGTTTAGCGAGGACCAGCTGCATTGTGCTGGGTTTAGTGAGGACCAGCTACATTGTGCCGGGTTTGGCGAGGACCAGCTGCATTGTGCCGGGTTTAGCGAGGACCAGCTGCATTGTGCCGGGTTTGGCGAGGACCAGCTGCATTGTGCCGGGTTTAGCGAGGACCAGCTACATTGTGCCGGGTTTAGCGAGGACCAGCTGCATTGTGCCGGGTTTGACGAGGACCAGCTGCATTTTGCCGGGTTTGGCGAGGACCAGCTACATTGTGCCGGGTTTAGCGAGGACCAGCTGCATTGTGCCGGGTTTGGCGATGACCAGCTACATTGTGCCGGGTTTAGCGAGGACCAGCTGCATTGTGCCGGGTTTGGCGAGGACCAGCTGCATTGTGCCGGGTTTAGCGAGGACCAGCTGCATTGTGCTGGGTTTAGCGAGGACCAGCTGCATTGTGCCAGGTTTGACGAGGACCAGCTACATTGTGCCGGGTTTAGCGAGGACCAGCTGCATTGTGCCGGGTTTAGCGAGGACCAGCTGCATTGTGCCGGGTTTGACGAGGACCAGCTGCTTTGTGCTGGGTTTAGCGAGGACCAGCTGCATTGTGCCGGGTTTGACGAGGACCAGCTACATTGTGCCGGGTTTGACGAGGACCAGCTACATTGTGCCGGGTTTAGCGAGGACCAGCTGCATTGTGCTGGGTTTAGCGAGGACCAGCTGCATTGTGCCGGGTTTGACGAGGACCAGCTGCATTGTGCCGGGTTTGACGAGGACCAGCTGCATTGTGCTGGGTTTGACGAGGACCAGCTGCATTGTGCCGGGTTTGGTGAGGACCAGCTGCATTGTGCCGGGTTTGGTGAGGACCAGCTGCATTGTGCTGGGTTTGACGAGGACCAGCTGCATTGTGCCGGGTTTGACGAGGACCAGCTGCATTGTGCCGGGTTTGGTGAGGACCAGCTGCATTGTGCCGGGTTTGGTGAGGACCAGCTGCATTGTGCCGGGTTTGGTGAGGACCAGCTGCATTGTGCCGGGTTTGGCGAGGACCAGCTGCATTGTGCTGGGTTTGACGAGGACCAGCTGCATTGTGCTGGGTTTAGCGAGGACCAGCTGCATTGTGCCGGGTTTGACGTGGACCAGCTGCATTGTGCCGGGTTTGACGAGGACCAGCTGCATTGTGCCGGGTTTGGTGAGGACCAGCTGCATTGTGCCGGGTTTGGTGAGGACCAGCTGCATTGTGCCGGGTTTGGTGAGGACCAGCTGCATTGTGCCGGGTTTGGTGAGGACCAGCTGCATTGTGCTGGGTTTGACGAGGACCAGCTGCATTGTGCTGGGTTTAGCGAGGACCAGCTACATTGTGCCGGGTTTAGCGAGGACCAGCTGCATTGTGCCGGGTTTAGCGAGGACCAGCTGCATTGTGCCGGGTTTAGCGAGGCCCAGCTGCATTGTGCCGAGTTTAGTGAGGACCAGCTGCATTGTGCCGGGTTTAGCGAGGACCAGCTGCATTGTGCTGGGTTTAGCGAGGGCCAGCTGCATTGTGCCGGGTTTAACGAGGCCCAGCTGCATTGTGCCGGGTTTAGCGAGGCCCAGCTGCATTGTGCCGGGTTTAGTGAGGACCAGCTGCATTGTGCCGGGTTTAGCGAGGACCAGCTGCATTGTGCTGGGTTTAGTGAGGACCAGCTGCATTGTGCCGGGTTGGCGATGACCAGCTACATTGTGCTGGGTTTAGCGAGGAGCAGCTGCATTGTGCCGGGTTTAGCGAGGACCAGCTGCATTGTGCTGGGTTTAGCGAGGACCAGCTGCATTGTGCCGGGTTTGGCGAGGACCAGCTGCATTGTGCCGGGTTTAGCGAGGACCAGCTGCATTGTGCTGGGTTTAGCGAGGACCAGCTACATTGTGCTGGGTTTAGCGAGGGCCAGCTGCATTGTGCCGGGTTTAGCGAGGACCAGCTGCATTGTGCCGGGTTTAGCGAGGACCAGCTGCATTGTGCCGGGTTTGGCGATGACCAGTTACATTGTGCTGGGTTTAGCGAGGACCAGCTGCATTGTGCCGGGTTTAGCGAGGACCAGCTGCATTGTGCCGGGTTTAGCGAGGACCAGCTGCATTGTGCTGGGTTTAGCGAGGACCAGCTACATTGTGCTGGGTTTAGCGAGGACCAGCTGCATTGTGCTGGGTTTAGCGATGACCAGCTGCATTGTGCTGGGTTTAGCGAGGACCAGCTGCATTGTGCTGGGTTTAGCGAGGACCAGCTGCATTGTGCTGGGTTTAGCGAGGACCTGCTGCATTGTGCTGGGTTTAGTGAGGACCAGCTACATTGTGCTGGGTTTAGCGAGGACCAGCTGCATTGTGCCGGGTTTAGCGAGGACCAGCTGCATTGTGCTGGGTTTAGTGAGGACCAGCTACATTGTGCTGGGTTTGGCGAGGACCAGCTGCATTGTGCCGGGTTTAGCGAGGACCAGCTGCATTGTGCCGGGTTTGGCGAGGACCAGCTGCATTGTGCCGGGTTTAGCGAGGACCAGCTACATTGTGCCGGGTTTAGTGAGGACCAGCTGCATTGTGCCGGGTTTGACGAGGACCAGCTGCATTTTGCCGGGTTTGGCGAGGACCAGCTACATTGTGCCGGGTTTAGCGAGGACCAGCTGCATTGTGCCGGGTTTGGCGATGACCAGCTACATTGTGCCGGGTTTAGCGAGGACCAGCTACATTGTGCCGGGTTTGACGAGGACCAGTTGCATTGTGCCAGGTTTGACGAGGACCAGCTGCATTGTGCTGGGTTTGGCGAGGACCAGCTGCATTGTGCCGGGTTTGGCGAGGACCAGCTGCATTGTGCCGGGTTTGACGAGGACCAGCTGCATTGTGCCGGGTTTGACGAGGACCAGCTGCATTGTGCCGGGTTTGACGAGGACCAGCTGCATTGTGCCGGGTTTGGTGAGGACCAGCTGCATTGTGCTGGGTTTGACGAGGACCAGCTGCATTGTGCTGGGTTTGGCGAGGACCAGCTACATTGTGCCGGGTTTACGAGGACCAGCTGCATTGTGCCGGGTTTAGCGAGGACCAGCTGCATTGTGCCGGGTTTGACGAGGACCAGCTGCATTGTGCCGGGTTTGACGAGGACCAGCTGC
This sequence comes from Somniosus microcephalus, assembly GCF_052327205.1. Taxonomy (NCBI): domain Eukaryota; kingdom Metazoa; phylum Chordata; class Chondrichthyes; order Squaliformes; family Somniosidae; genus Somniosus; species Somniosus microcephalus. The sequence goes on along the minus strand of NC_140997.1, from coordinate 239,532,879 downwards.
ATTGTGCCGGGTTTGGCGAGGACCTGAATTGTTGGCAGAGGCTCGAGCAGCTTACAAGTGCTCTTGCTACATCTCTGAGTTTCAGGTGGCACAGCTTCGTGCTTTGAGGTTCTAGGAAGGCATTTGACAAAGTACCACATGGAAAGCTGGTTAACAAAATTGAGGCTCATGGAATAAGTGGCAGCTTGGATAAGGAATTGGCTTACCGATAGAAAACAGCGAGTTGTGGTAAAGGGCTGTTTTTCAGACTGGAGGATGGTAGACAGTGGTGTTCCTCAAGGGTCAGTGCTGGGGCCACTGCTTTTTTTGATATATATAAATGACCTGGATATTGGAATACAGAGTAGAATTTCTAAATTTGCCGATGACACCAAACTTGGGGGTGTGGCAAACAGTGAGGATGATACCAATCGACTGCAACAGGACATAGAAAGGTTAGCAGAATGGGCAGACAAGTGGCAGATGGAATTTAATACAGAGAAGTGTGAGGTGATGCATTTTGGCAGAAGGAACAGGGAGAGGCAATATACACTTAATGGCACAGTTTTAAAGAGTGTGCAGGGACAGAGGGACCTGGAAGTTAATGTGCATAGGTCCCTGAAGGTGGAGGGACATATTGAGAGTGGTTAACAAAGCATATGGGATCTTGGGCTTCATAAATAGAGGTATTGAGTACAAAAGTAGAGAAGTTATGCTGAACCTTTATAAAGCGCTGGTCAGGCCACAACTGGAGTATTGTGTCCAGTTCTGGTCACCACACTTTAGGAAGGATGTGAAGGCCCTTGAGAGGGTGCAGAGGAGATTTACCAGAATGGGTCCGGGGATGGGGGATCTTAGCTACAAGAACAGGTTGGAGAAGCTGGATTTGTTTTCATTAGAGCAAAGGAGGTTGCGGGGTGATTTGATAAAGGTGTACAAGGTTATGATGGGTTTGGATAGGCTAGACGGGGAAAGGCTGTTCCCACTAGTTGATGGTACAAGGACTAGGGGACACAGATTTAAGGTTTTGGGCAAGAGATACAGGGGGGACGTGAGAAAGAACTTTTTACGCAGCGAGTGGTGAGGACCTGGAACTCGCTGCCGACGGAAGTGGTGGAAGCGGAGACACTCAGGCCTAGAAATTGAGTTGGCGCCGCGCCAGGGCTTTAGCGCCGGAAATTTAGCGCCGGCGCTAAGTCCCCCTGCGCGCGCCAAAAATTCAGTAGCGCCGCGCCCAGACGGCTGCTGGCGCTACTGGCGGGCGTGACCGCCTCCCAATGGGCGCTGACTGCCGCATTGCGGCGCTAATCCGGCGCTGCGGGACCCAATGCGGTGCGGCAGGCTGGGGAAGTGCAGGCCTCCTCCTTCAGTTAAGGAGGAGCTGCCTGCACCCGCCCGCTGTCTGTTCAAATATTGGAAAAAATGAGCCCGGCACCTCGGACAAGTGCCGGGCTTGCAGGCCAGACGCATCTGTTCCGTGGGGGGGGGGTGGAGGAGTCCGGGGAGGGAGGTGCGGGCAGGCGGCCGGCGGGAAAGCGGCCGGCCGCCGCGCGACCTTAATGCGCCGGCGCTAACTCGGGGAAGACTCGGTTGAAAAAATCTTAGTTGCGGCTGCCACGGGCGAGGCGGCCGCAACTCAATTTCGGCGCTGGGGCCCGTCACCACGGCAACCGGGACGCTGTGCACACCGATGACGTCATCGGTGCCGGCGCAGCACAACCGGTGTAACGCCGACGGAAGGGCCCCACTGAATTTTCAAACTGGCCATAACTGCGGCGCTAGGCCCTCCAGCGCCCCAAATGGGGCGCTAAGCCTACTGAATTTTCAGCACTCAATGTTTTCAAGGGGAGACTGGATAGGCACTTGAGGGAAATAAACGTGCAGGGCTACGGGGATAGAGCAGGGAATGGGACTGACTGGATTGCTCTACAGAGAGCCAGCACGGACTCGATGGGCCGAATGGCCTCCTTCTGTACCGTTATGACTCTATGGGCTAGATTTTCAGTATAGACAGTTTTGGGGCGCTAAGCTTAGCGCCCGCCCGAAGTTATCGCCCGCCCCAAAGTAGCGCCCCGTTGCCGGAAATTCAGTGGCTTCGCCCTAAGAGGTTGGTGGAGCGCTAAAAGAGGCGTTCCACTAGTATCTTTAGGCGCTAAGCCGGCGGTGGAGAGCGCAACACCCGAGCTCGGGCGCAGCACATGGCAGACACTCTGGTGCCAGTGAGCTCTTAAAGGGGAAGGGTGCATGTATTTTTTTCCAAATGCAAAGTCTGGGGAGAAACGGGATGATGATGATGGTGGTGGTGGTGGTGGTGGTGGTGGTGATGATGATGATGCTGATGGTGATGATGATGGTGATGATGGTGATGATGATGATGATGATGATGATGATGATGATGATGATGATGATGATGATGATGATGATGATGATGATGATGATGATGATGATGATGATGATGATGATGATGATGATGATGATGATGATGATGATGATGATGATGATGATGATGATGATGATGATGATGATGATGATGATGATGATGATGATGATGATGATGATGATGATGATGATGATGATGATGATGATGATGATGATGATGATGATGATGATGATGATGATGATGATGATGATGATGATGATGATGATGATGATGATGATGATGATGATGATGATGATGATGATGATGATGATGATGATGATGATGATGATGATGATGATGATGATGATGATGATGATGATGATGATGATGATGATGATGATGATGATGATGATGATGATGATGATGATGATGATGATGATGATGATGATGATGATGATGATGATGATGATGATGATGATGATGATGATGATGATGATGATGATGATGATGATGATGATGATGATGATGATGATGATGATGATGATGATGATGATGATGATGATGATGATGATGATGATGATGATGATGATGATGATGATGATGATGATGATGATGATGATGATGATGATGATGATGATGATGATGATGATGATGATGATGATGATGATGATGATGATGATGATGATGATGATGATGATGATGATGATGATGATGATGATGATGATGATGATGATGATGATGATGATGATGATGATGATGATGATGATGATGATGATGATGATGATGATGATGATGATGATGATGATGATGATGATGATGATGATGATGATGATGATGATGATGATGATGATGATGATGATGATGATGATGATGATGATGATGATGATGATGATGATGATGATGATGATGATGATGATGATGATGATGATGATGATGATGATGATGATGATGATGATGATGATGATGATGATGATGATGATGATGATGATGATGATGATGATGATGATGATGATGATGATGATGATGATGATGATGATGATGATGATGATGATGATGATGATGATGATGATGATGATGATGATGATGATGATGATGATGATGATGATGATGATGATGATGATGATGATGATGATGATGATGATGATGATGATGATGATGATGATGATGATGATGATGATGATGATGATGATGATGATGATGATGATGATGATGATGATGATGATGATGATGATGATGATGATGATGATGATGATGATGATGATGATGATGATGATGATGATGATGATGATGATGATGATGATGATGATGATGATGATGATGATGATGATGATGATGATGATGATGATGATGATGATGATGATGATGATGATGATGATGATGATGATGATGATGATGATGATGATGATGATGATGATGATGATGATGATGATGATGATGATGATGATGATGATGATGATGATGATGATGATGATGATGATGATGATGATGATGATGATGATGATGATGATGATGATGATGATGATGATGATGATGATGATGATGATGATGATGATGATGATGATGATGATGATGATGATGATGATGATGATGATGATGATGATGATGATGATGATGATGATGATGATGATGATGATGATGATGATGATGATGATGATGATGATGATGATGATGATGATGATGATGATGATGATGATGATGATGATGATGATGATGATGATGATGATGATGATGATGATGATGATGATGATGATGATGATGATGATGATGATGATGATGATGATGATGATGATGATGATGATGATGATGATGATGATGATGATGATGATGATGATGATGATGATGATGATGATGATGATGATGATGATGATGATGATGATGATGATGATGATGATGATGATGATGATGATGATGATGATGATGATGATGATGATGATGATGATGATGATGATGATGATGATGATGATGATGATGATGATGATGATGATGATGATGATGATGATGATGATGATGATGATGATGATGATGATGATGATGATGATGATGATGATGATGATGATGATGATGATGATGATGATGATGATGATGATGATGATGATGATGATGATGATGATGATGATGATGATGATGATGATGATGATGATGATGATGATGATGATGATGATGATGATGATGATGATGATGATGATGATGATGATGATGATGATGATGATGATGATGATGATGATGATGATGATGATGATGATGATGATGATGATGATGATGATGATGATGATGATGATGATGATGATGATGATGATGATGATGATGATGATGATGATGATGATGATGATGATGATGATGATGATGATGATGATGATGATGATGATGATGATGATGATGATGATGATGATGATGATGATGATGATGATGATGATGATGATGATGATGATGATGATGATGATGATGATGATGATGATGATGATGATGATGATGATGATGATGATGATGATGATGATGATGATGATGATGATGATGATGATGATGATGATGATGATGATGATGATGATGATGATGATGATGATGATGATGATGATGATGATGATGATGATGATGATGATGATGATGATGATGATGATGATGATGATGATGATGATGATGATGATGATGATGATGATGATGATGATGATGATGATGATGATGATGATGATGATGATGATGATGATGATGATGATGATGATGATGATGATGATGATGATGATGATGATGATGATGATGATGATGATGATGATGATGATGATGATGATGATGATGATGATGATGATGATGATGATGATGATGATGATGATGATGATGATGATGATGATGATGATGATGATGATGATGATGATGATGATGATGATGATGATGATGATGATGATGATGATGATGATGATGATGATGATGATGATGATGATGATGATGATGATGATGATGATGATGATGATGATGATGATGATGATGATGATGATGATGATGATGATGATGATGATGATGATGATGATGATGATGATGATGATGATGATGATGATGATGATGATGATGATGATGATGATGATGATGATGATGATGATGATGATGATGATGATGATGATGATGATGATGATGATGATGATGATGATGATGATGATGATGATGATGATGATGATGATGATGATGATGATGATGATGATGATGATGATGATGATGATGATGATGATGATGATGATGATGATGATGATGATGATGATGATGATGATGATGATGATGATGATGATGATGATGATGATGATGATGATGATGATGATGATGATGATGATGATGATGATGATGATGATGATGATGATGATGATGATGATGATGATGATGATGATGATGATGATGATGATGATGATGATGATGATGATGATGATGATGATGATGATGATGATGATGATGATGATGATGATGATGATGATGATGATGATGATGATGATGATGATGATGATGATGATGATGATGATGATGATGATGATGATGATGATGATGATGATGATGATGATGATGATGATGATGATGATGATGATGATGATGATGATGATGATGATGATGATGATGATGATGATGATGATGATGATGATGATGATGATGATGATGATGATGATGATGATGATGATGATGATGATGATGATGATGATGATGATGATGATGATGATGATGATGATGATGATGATGATGATGATGATGATGATGATGATGATGATGATGATGATGATGATGATGATGATGATGATGATGATGATGATGATGATGATGATGATGATGATGATGATGATGATGATGATGATGATGATGATGATGATGATGATGATGATGATGATGATGATGATGATGATGATGATGATGATGATGATGATGATGATGATGATGATGATGATGATGATGATGATGATGATGATGATGATGATGATGATGATGATGATGATGATGATGATGATGATGATGATGATGATGATGATGATGATGATGATGATGATGATGATGATGATGATGATGATGATGATGATGATGATGATGATGATGATGATGATGATGATGATGATGATGATGATGATGATGATGATGATGATGATGATGATGATGATGATGATGATGATGATGATGATGATGATGATGATGATGATGATGATGATGATGATGATGATGATGATGATGATGATGATGATGATGATGATGATGATGATGATGATGATGATGATGATGATGATGATGATGATGATGATGATGATGATGATGATGATGATGATGATGATGATGATGATGATGATGATGATGATGATGATGATGATGATGATGATGATGATGATGATGATGATGATGATGATGATGATGATGATGATGATGATGATGATGATGATGATGATGATGATGATGATGATGATGATGATGATGATGATGATGATGATGATGATGATGATGATGATGATGATGATGATGATGATGATGATGATGATGATGATGATGATGATGATGATGATGATGATGATGATGATGATGATGATGATGATGATGATGATGATGATGATGATGATGATGATGATGATGATGATGATGATGATGATGATGATGATGATGATGATGATGATGATGATGATGATGATGATGATGATGATGATGATGATGATGATGATGATGATGATGATGATGATGATGATGATGATGATGATGATGATGATGATGATGATGATGATGATGATGATGATGATGATGATGATGATGATGATGATGATGATGATGATGATGATGATGATGATGATGATGATGATGATGATGATGATGATGATGATGATGATGATGATGATGATGATGATGATGATGATGATGATGATGATGATGATGATGATGATGATGATGATGATGATGATGATGATGATGATGATGATGATGATGATGATGATGATGATGATGATGATGATGATGATGATGATGATGATGATGATGATGATGATGATGATGATGATGATGATGATGATGATGATGATGATGATGATGATGATGATGATGATGATGATGATGATGATGATGATGATGATGATGATGATGATGATGATGATGATGATGATGATGATGATGATGATGATGATGATGATGATGATGATGATGATGATGATGATGATGATGATGATGATGATGATGATGATGATGATGATGATGATGATGATGATGATGATGATGATGATGATGATGATGATGATGATGATGATGATGATGATGATGATGATGATGATGATGATGATGATGATGATGATGATGATGATGATGATGATGATGATGATGATGATGATGATGATGATGATGATGATGATGATGATGATAAACATAAATAGACCGTTCAGAACAACACACAGCTTACTTCCACACAACACATGCAGAGTGCCTTTTGTACGAGTGCCCTTTAATTTGCGCTCCCCAGGGTGTGTTGCGTTCCATTTTACAAACGCTCTGGACGCCAGGCGCACAATGGGGCGGTCCGACTGAATTTTGGATTCGGGGCGGCCAAAGGGCGTTGCACGAGGATGTGACGTCATTTTCTGCGCGCGCATCTGGGCGGCCGCTAAACTTTACGCCGGCGCTAACGGGCAACTTAATTTGGGGCGGGGCGCAAACTGCGCTGCGCCCAGGCGCTACACACATAGCGCCCGAAAATCACTTCTCTTAAGGCGCTAACTGCTGGCGCAAGCAACTGAAAATCTAGCCCTATGAATCATAGAATCATAGAAGGTTGCAGCACGGAGGCCCATCGTGTCCGCGCCGGCCATCAAAGAGCTATCCAAATCCCACTTCCCAGCTCTTGGTCCGTAGCCCTGCAGGTTACAGCATCCCAGGTGCACATCCAAGTACTTTTTGAATGTGGTTAGGGTTCCTGCCTCTACCACCCTTTCAGGCAGTGAGTTCCAGACCCCCACAACCCTCTGGGTGAAGAAATTTCCCCTCAAATCCCCTCTAAACCTTCCCCCAATTACTTTAAATCTGTGCCCACTGGTTTTTGACCCCTCTGCTAAGGGAAATAGGTCCTTTCAATGCACTTTATCTATGCCCCTCATAATTTTATACATCTCAATAAGGTCTCCCCTCAGCCTCCTCTGTTCCAAGGAAAACAGACCCAGCCTATCCAGTCTTTCCTCAGAGCTAAGATTCTCTACTCCCGGCAACATCCTTGTAAATCTCCTCTGTACCCTCTCCAGTGCAATCACATCTTTCCTGTAATGTGGTGACCAGAACTGCACGCAGTACTCTAGCTGAGGCCTAACTAGTGTTTTATACAGTTGAAGCATAACCCCCTGCTCTTGTATTCTATGCCACGGCTAATAAAGGCAAGCATTCCGTATGCCTTCTTAACCACCTTATCTACCTGGCCTGCTACCTTCAGGGATCTGTGCACATGTGCCCTGCCATTTAATGTGTATTCCCTTTCCTTGTTAGCCCTCCCCAAATGCATTACCTCACACTTCTCTGGTCGACGCCCGTTTCATCTGTTTGTTTTTTTTCTTTTTGGAGATCTTCCTTCTGGCTTCGACCTCTAATAACTTCGCTTCAGGGATGGATCCCCATGAGGTGGTGCAGATCTGTAGGTAAGTTCAGATCTGTTCGTCGCCAATGTAATGTCCGTGTGTAATTGAGACACGGACTGCAGAAGTTGGTTATAACAGGTGTTTACTGAATGGAGACAAAACTGGAACTACTATACAAAGTTACTACACAGGCTTATATACAGGGGTGGTCACTACTGGTACTGCAGTATACAGGGGCTGCAGAATATAGTTCCTTCTTCAAGGTACATACACTACAATCTCCACCCCAGCCAGGGACAGCAATAAAACCATCTCCTGAAATCTAACAGAATTAGAACACAAGAAGTAGGAGCAGAACCAGGCTACACGGCCCCTGGACCCGCTCCACTACCCACAGGGCCACAACCATTCCGAACCTAGAATCATGTCCAAATTCCTGCCCGCTCCCCGTAACCCTTAATTCCCTTTACTTCTAGGAAACTATCTATTTCTGTTTTAAATTTATTTAATGATGTAGCTTCCACAGCTTTCTGGGGCAGCAAATTCCACAAACCTACCACCCTCTGAGTGAAGAAGTTTCTCCTCATCTCAGTTTTGAAGGAGCAGCTCCTTATTCTAAGATTATGCCCCCTAGTTCTAGTTTCACCCATCATTGGGAACATCCTCACTGCATCCACCCGATCAAGCCCCTTCACAATCTTATATGTTTCAATAAGATCGCCTCTCATTCTTCTGAACTCCAATGAGTAGAGTCCCAATCTACTCAACCTCTCATCAACCATTACCCTCTGCTTCCTGTCCCTGAGCCAGTTTTGAATCCAACTTGACACTTTGCCCTGGATCCCATGGGCTTTTAACTTTGTGACCAGCCTGCCATGTGGAACCTTATCAAAAGCCTTGCTAAAGTCCATATAAACTACATCAAACGCACTACCCTCATCTACCCTCCTTGTTACCTCCTCAAAAAATTCAATCAAGTTTATCAGACACGGCCTTCCCTTAACAAATCCGTGCTGACTATCCTTGATTAATCTGTGTGTTTCTAAATGAAGATTTATCCTGTTCTTCAGAATTCTTTCCAATAATTTTCCCACCACTGAGGTTAGGCTGACTAGCCTGTAATTACTCGGTCTATCCTTTTCTCCCTTTTTAAACAAGGGTACCACATTAGCAGCCCTCCAGTCCTCCGGCACCACACCTGAAGCCAGAGAGGATTGAAAAATGATGGTCAGGGCCTCTGCTATTTCCTCTTTTGCTTCACTTAACAGCCTGGGATACATTTCATCCAGGCCTAGGGATTTATCCACTTTTAAAGCTGCTAAACCCCTTCATACTTCCTCTCTCACTATGTTTATTTCATCTAATATTTCACACACCTCCCCCCCGATAGCAATGTCTGCTTCGCCCCTCCCCTTTGTGAAAACAGACGCAAAGTATGACACTCTATCAAAGTTCTTCATAATGTTTTAAAACTTATTGGCCTAGAAATTGAGTAGCCTTAGCGCCGCATTTGAGGCGCTAGAGGGCCTAGCGCCGGAGTTATGGCCAGTTGGGAAATTGAGTGGGGCCCTTCCGTCGGCGTTAAGCCGGTAGCGCTGCGCCGGCACCGATGACGTCATCGGTGTGCGCAGCATCCCGGTTGCCATGCCGACGGGCCCCAGCGCCGAAATTCAGTTGCGGCCGCCTCGCCCGTGGCAGCCGCAACTAAGACTCTGGCAACCGAGTCTTCCCCGAGTTAGCGCCGGCGCATTAAGGTCGCGCGGCGGCCGGCCGCTTTCCCGTCGGCTGCCTGCCCGCACCTCCCTCCCCGGACTCCTCCACCCCCCCCCCCCCCGCGGAACAGATGCGTCTGGCCTGCAAGCCCGGCACTTGTCCGAGGTGCCGGGCTCATTTTTTCAATATTTGAACGGACAGCGGGCGGGTGCAGGCAGCTCCTCCTTAACTGAAGGAGGAGGCCTGCACTTCCCCAGCCTGCCGCACCGCATCGGGTGCCGCAGCGCCGGATTAGCGCCGCAATTCAGCACTCAGCGCCCATTGGGAGGCGCTCACGCCCGCCAGTAGCGCCGGCAGCCGTCTGGGCGCGGCGCTACTGAATTTTTGGCGCGCGCAAGGGAATTAGCGCCGGCGCTAAATTTCCGGCGCTAAAGCCCTGGCGCGGCGTCAACTCAATTTCTAGGCCATTAAATCTCCTCTTGGCCTTTACTACTGCAGTAGAAATAATCCCAGTATCTCAAGTCTCACTTCATCCTGGTGAATCTGCGCTGTATTTTCTTTAGGGCTTTAATGTCTTTTCTATAATGGGGTGTGGGTGAGGGCGTGGGGGGTGGGACGGGTGGTCAAATGCCCCTGAGATTTCCCTGCAATTCTGCCCACGTACAGCCCCGGAAATCACCACCCAGGGAGAACCGTGAATTATACCCAGCAGCTTAGTGTCTTGCACAGAGAGAGAGAGGGGGGATCGGGGACGGAAGGATTGAGGAGGGAAGGAGGAAAGGAGCCTCCGCAGAGCAACAGCACAGAGCGCTTACTCAGCATTTCCTGCTCACTGTCTCAGTATCAATTTGTGCATTCTGTTGCTCGGTGACTGTCACACAGCTCGGAATTTAATCCCAATGTAATAAATTATTCCAAATGTACGGGCTCTGGAATTGCATTTATTACTTTAGAATAAAGTAGTGATCGTGTTGCGGTTTGTAATCAATATCAAGACTGAATCAGAAAAAGGACCATGAGTAGGGGGCCTAATCCTCTCCCATGTGACGGATTTCAATTAATAAGCAGTTCCTGTACTCTGTAAGAGTTTAATCTGGTTATTGTTTGATGCCATTTGGATATCACTGGATCCTCTACATTATCCCCATGAAACAGAAGACGAGCTTCCTGCTCTGCGATTCCACCAGCTGATTAAATTCCCAAGTACCAAATCTCTCTCCAAACCAGGAATCGTGGACGTGTTATTTTGCAAAATTGAAATGTTCCCACATTAAACTCAGTGCTCTGAGGGATCAGAATCTTAAACCAATTCTAATTTGTTTTATGCAACAAGTCCAGTTATATCAATTACAAAATCAAACAGGGTATAGGATAGGGACAGGATACAGGATAGGGACAGGATACAGGACAGGGACAGGATACAGGATAGGGACAGGGTACAGGATAGGGACAGGGTACAGGATAGGGACAGGATACAGGATAGGGAAAGGGTACAGGATAGGGACAGGATACAGGATAAGGACAGGATACAGGATAGGGACAGGATACAGGACAGGGACAGGATACAGGATAGGGACAGGGTACAGGATAGGGACAGGATACAGGATAGGGACAGGATACAGGATAGGGACAGGATACAGGATAGGGACAGGATACAGGATAGGGACAGGATACAGGATAGGGACAGGATACAGGACAGGGACAGGATACAGGATAGGAACAGAATACAGGATAGGGACAGGGTACAGGATAGGGACAGGGTACAGGACTGGATACAGGATAGGGACAGGATACAGGACAGGGACAGGATACAGGATAGGGACAGGATACAGGACAGGGACAGGATACAGGATAGGGACAGGGTACAGGATAGGGACAGGGTACAGGATAGGGACAGGGTACAGGACTGGATACAGGATAGGGACAGGATACAGGACAGGGACAGGATACAGGATAGGGACAGGATACAGGATAGGGACAGGATACAGGATAGGGACAGGATACAGGACAGGGACAGAATACAGGATAGGGACAGGGTACAGGATAGGGACAGGATACAGGACTGGATACAGGATAGGGACAGGATACAGGACTGGATACAGGATAGGGACAGGATACAGGACAGGATACAGGATAGGGACAGGATACAGGATAGGGACAGGATACAGGATAGGGACAGGATACAGGACAGGATACAGGATAGGGACAGGATACAGGACAGGATACAGGATAGGGACAGGGTACAGGACTGGATACAGGATAGGGACAGGATACAGGACAGGATACAGGATAAGGACAGTACAAAAGCAAAATACTGCAGATGCTGGAAATCTGAAATAAAAACAGAAAATGCTGGAAATACTCAGCAGGTCAGGCAGCATCTGTGGAGAGAGAAACAGAATTAACGTTTCAGGTCGATGACCCTTTGTCAGAACTGGAAAAAGCTGGAGATGGAACAGGTTTTTAAGCAAGTGCAGGGCTCAGGGAAAGGGGGGAGGGGAGGAAAGAACAAAAGGGAAGGTCTGTGATAGGGTGGAAGGCAGGAGAGATTAAGAGACAATGGCCCAGAAATTCGGGTTGGGGGCTTCCCGCGGGTGCAAGCCCCCGACCTGCACTTACCTAGCGCGCCGGCCGTTGAGCTGTGGGCCCCCGTGGAATTCCGATCCTGGGCCTGCTCCAGCTGCCGGCGCGCAGTGCTTGCGTATCCCAGGGGCGCAGTTAGTTCGATGCGTCCCCTGGGATCACGTGGGCCATGGGGAGCCAATCGGAGCAGGGACTGCTCCATTCATAAGTTTGACAGGAAGAGCTGTCAAAACTTATAAATACTACGGCCCCAAAATAGCACTAAACCTTCAAATACATTTTTTAAAAATCAAATTTTTAAAATAAACTATAAATTACATGAAATAACTATTTTAAACAATAATTTAAATTTTTGAAAAAAATAATTTTATTTTCTAACGGGGCTAAAAATAAACTTACCTTGCTTTAAAGTATTTAAAAATAATAAACCTGTGGAAATTTTTTTTTAATTTTAATTAATTCACCACTTACCTTGTAAAAAGCAGGCCTTACGCCTGCTTTTTAAAAGTGTAAATTCTGGAGACTTACCCTGCTGGGAAAACCTGTAAAAAAAACGCAAGTTCGATGCGCACGCGCAGCCTCTCCCGCGCACGCGTTCAAACTCTGGACCCCTGCTTTCAGGGGAACGGAAGTGCCGGTTTCCCACACAGGCCATTAAGAGAGATTAAGAGATGGTGCAAGGCAAGAGGAGATGGTAATGGGACAAGTTAAGAAACAAAAGATGGCTCTAGATGATCAACAGCTGCCATGTGAGAGAGAAAAAAAAATAAATGGAAAAAAAGGATAGGGGCAGAGGTTATAGTCTGAAATTGTTGAACTCGATGTTGAGCCCAGAAGGCTGTGAAATGCCTAATCGAAAGATGAGGTGCTGCTCCTCAAGCTTACGTTGAGCTTCATTGGAACAGTGTAGGAGGCCGAGGACGGTGAGGTCCGAGTGGGAATGGAGCGGTGAATTAAAGTGACAGGCGACCGGAAGCTCGGGGTCACCCTTACGGACTGAACGGAGGTGTTCCGCAAAGCGGTCACCCAATCTGTGTTTGGTCTCCCCAATGTAGAGGAGACCGCATCGTGAGCAGCGAATACAGTATACTAGATTGCGAGAAGTACAAGTAAATCGCTGTTTCACCTGGAAGGAGTGTTTGGGGCCCTGGACAGTGGGAAGGGGGGAGGTAAAAGGGACAGGTGTTACATCTCCTCCGCTTGCACGGGAAGGTGCCGGGCAAAGGGGAAGGGGTGTTGGGGGTGATAGAGGAGTGGATCAGGGTGTCACGGAGGGAGCGGTCCCTACGGAATGCTGAAAGGGGAGGTGAGGGGAAGATGTATTTGGTGGTGGGATCACGCTGGAGGTGGCGGAAATGGTGGAGGATGATCCGTTGAATGTGGAAGCTGGTGGGGTGAAAGGTGAGGACAAGGGGAACCCTATCATGGTTCCGGGAGGGAGGAGAAGGGGTAAGAGCTGAAGTGCGGGAAATAGAACGGACACAGTCAAGGGCCGTGTCAACCATGGTAGAAGGGAATCCTCGGTTGAGGAAAAAGGAAGACATGTCGGGAGCACTAGTATGGAAGGTGGCATCGTCAGAGCAGATGTGGCGGAGATGGAGAAACTGGGAAAATGGAATAGAATCCTTACAGGAAGTGGGGTGGGAGGAAGTGTAGTCCAGGTAGCTGTGGGAGTCAATGGGCTTGTAGTGAATGTTTGTCAATAGCCTATCCCCAGAGATGGAGACAGAGAATAAGATGGAGAAGGAGACAGGATAAAGACAGTGTACAGGATAGGAACAGTGAACAGGATAGGGACAGGGTACAGGATAGGGACAGGGTACAGGATAGGGACAGGGTACAGGACAAAGTACAGGATAGCAATAGTATATATCAATGATCTAGACTTGAATACAGGGGGTATGATTAAGAAGTTTGCAGATGATACTAAAATCGGCTGTGTGCCTGATACTGAAGAAGGAAGCTGTAGACTGCAGGAAGATATTAATAAATTGGTCAAGTGGGCAGAACAGTGGCAAATGGAATTCAATCCGGAGAAGTGTGAGGTAATGTATTTGGGGAGGGCTAACAAGGAAAGGGAATACACATTAAATGGTAGGACACTGAGTAGTGTAGAGGAACAAAGGGACCTTGGAGTGCATGTCCACAGATCCCTGAAGGTAGCAGGCCAGGTAGATAAGGTGGTTAAGAAGGCATACGGAATGCTTGCCTTTATTAGCCGTGGCATAGAATACAAGAGCAGGGGGGTTATGCTTCAACTGTATAAAACACTAGTTAGGCCTCAGCTAGAGTACTGCGTGCAGTTCTGGTCACCACATTACAGGAAAGGTGTGATTGCACTAGAGAGGGTACAGAGGAGATTTACAAGGATGTTGCTGGGAGTCGAGAATCTTAGCTATGAGGAAAGACTGGATAGGCTGGGTCTGTTTTCCTTGGAACAGAGGAGGCTGAGGGGAGACCTTATTGAGGTGTATAAAATTATGAGGGGCCCAGATAGAGTGGATAGGAAGCACCTATTTCCCTTAGCAGAGGGGTCAAAAACCAGGGGGCACAGATTTAAAGTAATTGGTGGAAGGTTTAGAGGGAATTTGAGGGGAAATGTCTTCACCCAGAGGGTTGTGGGGGTCTGGAACTCACTGCCTGAAAGGGTGGTAGAGGCAGAAACCCGAACCACATTTAAAAAGTACTTGGATGTGCACTTGGGATGCTGTAACCTGCAGGGCTACGGACCAAAAGCTGGGAAGTGGGATTAGGCTGGATAGCTCTTTGTTGGCCGGGGCGGACACAATGGGCCGAAATGGCCTCCTTCTGTGCTGTAACTTTCTATGATAGGGTACAGGATAGGGACAGGATACAGGATAGGGACAGGGTACAGAATAGGGACAGTGAACAGGATAGGGACAGGATACAGGATAGGGACAGGATACAGGATAGGGACAGGATACAGGATAGGGACAGGGACAGGGTACAGGATAGGGACAAGATACAGGATAGGGACAGGGTACAGGATAGGGACAAGATACAGGATAGGGACAGGGTACAGGATCGGGTGCAGGGTACACGGCAGAAACATAGAAAAATAGGAGCAGGAGTCGGCCATTTGGCCCTTCGAGCCTGCTCCGTCATTCAATATGATCATGGCTGATCCTCTATCTCAATACCACATTCCCGCTCTCTCCCCATACCTCTTGATGCCTTTTGTGTCTAGAAATATATCTATCTCCTTCTTAAATATATTCAGTTACTTGGCCTCCACAGCCTTCTGTGGTAGAGAATTCCATAGGTTCACCACCCTCTGAGTGAAGAAATTTCTCCTCATCTCAGTTCTAAATGTCCTACCCCGTATCCTGAGACTGTGACCCCTCGTTCTAGACCCCCCCAGCCAGGGGAAACATCCTCCCTGCATCCAGTCTGTCTAGCCCTGTCAGAATTTTATACGTTTCAATGAGATCCCCTCTCATTCTTCTAAACTCTAGTGAATACAGGCCTAGATGACCCAATCTCTCCTCATACGACAGTCCTGCCATCCCAGGAATCAGTCTGGTGAACCTTCGCTGCACTCCCTCTATGGCAAGTATATCCTTTCTTAGGTAAGGAGACCAAAACTGCACACAGTACTCCAGGTGTGGTCTCACCAAGGTCCTGTATAACTGTAGTAAGACATCCTTGCTCCTGTACTCAAATCCTCTCGCAATGAAGGCCAACATACCATTTGCCTCCTAACTGCTTGCTGCACCTGCATGTTTGCTTTCAGTGACTGGTGTACAAGGACACCCAGGTCCCTTTGTACATCAACATTTCCCAATCTATCACCATTTAAATAATACTCTACCTTTCTGTTTTTCCTACCGAAGTGGATAACTTCACATTTATCCACGTTATACTGCATCTGCCATATATTTGCCCACTCACTCAACTTGTCTAAATCGCCTTGAAGCCTCTTTGCATCCTCCTTACAACTCACAGTCCCATCTAAATTTGTGTCGACAGCAAACTTGGAAATATTACATTTGGTTCCCTCATCCAAATCATTGATATATATTGTGAATAGCTGGGGCCCAAGCACTGATCCCTGCGGTACCCCACTAGTCACCGCCTGCCACCCCGAAAAAGACCCATTTATTCCTACTCTCTGTTTCCTGTCTGTCAACCAATTTTCAATCCATGCCAGTATATTACCCCCAATCCCATGTGCTTTAATTTGCACACTAACCTCTTATGTGGGACTTTATCAAAGGCTTTCTGAAAATCCAAATACACCACATCCACTGGTTCTCCCTTATCTATTCTACCAGTTACATCCTCAAAAAACTCCAGTAGGTTTGTCAAACACGATTTCCCTTTCATAAATCCATGTTGACTTTGTCCAATCCCGTTGATATTTTCTAAGTGTCCTGTTACACATCCTTTATAATAGACTCTAGCATTTTCCCTACTACTGATGTTAGGTTAACCGGTCTGTAGTTCCTGATTTTCTCTCTCCCTCCTTTTTTAAATAGTGGGGTTACATTTGCCACCCTCCAATCTGCCGGAACTGTTCCATAATCAATAGAATTTTGGAAGATGACAACCAATGCATCCATTATTTCCATGGCTACCTCTTTTAGTACTCTGGGATGCGGATTATCAGACCCTGGGGATTTATCGGCTTTCAGTCCCATTAGTTTCTCCAGCGCTTATATGTTCCTTGCACATTTACTCTCATACTCTATTTTCCCCCTCTTAATCAATCTCTCCAGGATAGGGACAGGGCACAGGATAGGGACAGTGAACAGGATAGGGACAGGGTACAGGATAGGGACAGTGAACAGGATAGGGACAGGGTACAGGATAGGGACAGGATACAGGATAGGGACAGGGTACAGGATAGGGACAGGGTACAGGATAGGGACAGGACACAGGATAGGGACAGGGTACAGGATAGGGACAGGGTACAGGATAGGGACAGGGTACAGGATAGGGACAGGGCACAGGATAGGGACAGGGCACAGGATAGGGACAGTGAACAGGATAGGGACAGGGTATAGGATAGGGACAGTGAACAGGATAGGGACAGGGTACAGGATAGGGACAGGATACAGGATAGGGACAGGACACAGGATAGGGACAGGGTACAGGATAGGGACAGGGTACAGGATAGGGACAGGGTACAGGATAGGGACAGGGTACAGGATAGGGACAGGGCACAGGATAGGGACAGGGCACAGGATAGGGACAGGGCACAGGATAGGGACAGGGTACAGGATAGGGACAGGGCACAGGATAGGGACAGGGTACAGGATAGGGACAGGGTACAGGATAGGGACAGGACACAGGATAGGGACAGGGTACAGGATAGGGACAGGGTACAGGATAGGGACAGGGCACAGGATAGGGACAGGGCACAGGATAGGGACAGGGCACAGGATAGGGACAGGGTACAGGATAGGGACAGGGCACAGGATAGGGACAGGGTACAGGATAGGGACCGGGTCCCTCGCACCCACCACCATCACACCCACCACCCGCACACACCCACCGCCTGCGTACCCATGTCCACGCACCCATTGCCCACAAACCTACCACCCTCGTACCCACCACCCGGTGGGCAATAAATATTCTGCTGGAAATGTGCCCGCCGTATTGGCTCCTTAGTACTCCAGTTAGCGCCTGAAAATGGGCACTGTGCAGCCGAATTGCTAGACCCTTGGGCTAGAAATTCATTATAGCCCAGGAATGGGCGTTATCTTTAGAAAAGTTTGATAATTAGCGCCAGGCGCTAATGCTTTAGACTGCACGCAAAATTCATTCTCACTGCTCAAAGAAATGATTGGGGTGCTAAATCAAGTCTTAAAGGTCGAGCTCATTGGCATTACACTCAAAGGGTGGATCAATATTGGATGCAGTCTAATCTCAACTCATCATTGCCACAGGCTTTTCCCAGTACTTAAAGGGGAAATTCATTGATGCTGCTGCACCTAATTCTCAGCAAGGAGAAGCACAACAAGGAGAAGGAGCCAGAGGACTGAAGCAGGTGTGCTCATGGCAGATCCACCTTGGTCAGGTGGTCAGGGTGATTGAATGCTTCAACAAATGCTACATGCCACCATCTGTACCACAAGCTTCGCACGCTGCCCAAAGCACCACACCCCCAGCACTCACCCACCAACAATCTCTACCTACCAACACTTACACCCATTTCTCATGCCTTGCACACAATGACAGCTATTCAACTATGGCAGGCACAAGGGTCATTAGTTATTAGAATGAATGTGATATGTGTGATACGTTTATGCATAAATTTATTAATGGAGATTGCAATATTTTGTGACTCTCTCATTTCACCTTTGCGCCCTTGACATCAAGGCAGCATTTGACTGAGTGTGGCATCAAGAAGTCCTCGTAAAATTGAAGTCAATGGGAACCAGGGGGAAAACTCTCCACTGGCTAGACAAAAGAAGATGTTTGTGGTGGTTGAAGGTCAATCATCACAGCCCCAGGACATCGCTGCAGGTGTTCCTCATGGTAGTGTCCTAGGCCCAATCATCTTCAGCTGCTTCATCAATGACCTTCCCTCCATCATAAGGTCAGAAGTGGGGGTGTTCACTGATGACTGCACAGTGTTCAGTTCCATTCGCAACTCCCCAGATAATGAAGCAATCCATGCCCACATGCAGCAAGACCTGGACAACATCCAGGCTTGGGCTGATAAATGGTAGGTAACATTCGTGCCACACAAGTGCCAGACAATGACCATCTCCAACAAGAGAGCATCCAACCACCGCTCCTTGACATTCAACGGCATTACCATCGCTGAATCCCCCACCATCAACATCCTGGGGGTCACCATTGACCAGAAACTTAACTGGACCAGCCATATAAATACTGTGGCTACATGGGTAGGTCAGAGGCTGGGTATTCTGCGGCGAGTGTCTCTCCTCCTGACTCTCCAAAGCCTTTCCACCATCTACAAGGCACAAGTAAGGACTGTGATGGAATACTCTCCACTTGCCTGGATGAGTGCAGCTCCAACACTCAAGAAACTCGACACCATCCAGGACAAAGCAGCCCGCTTGATTGGCACCCCATCCACCACATTAAACATTCACTCTCTCCAACACCGGCGCACCATGGCTGCAGTGTGTACCATCTACAAGATGCACTGTAGCAACTTGCCAAGGCTTTTTTGGTGGCACCTCCCAAACCCGCAACCTCTACCACCTAGAAGGACAAGGGCAGCAGGCACATGGGAACACCAACACCTTCAAGTTCCCCTGCAAGTCACACACCATTCAGACTTGGAAATATATCGCTGTTCCTTCATCGTTGCTGGGTCAAAATCCTGGAACTCCCTCCCTAACAGCACTGTGGGAGCACCTTCACCACACGGACTGCAGCGGTTCAAGAAGGCGGCTCACCACCACCTTCTCAAGGGCAACTAGGGATGGGCAATAAATGCTGGCCTTGCCAGCGACGCCCACATCCCATGAACAAATTTAAAAAAATTACAAAGCAAGAGGTAAGTTACAAATATTACAGAGCAAGAGGTAAAATAGAACTATTACCAGACTAGGACTGTGGCAGGTGGTGAGAGAACCAACACGAGGGAAAAAGCTACTTGTAGAAATATTACCGAGTACAATCCAAGCATTAACAGCAGAGAAAGCAAAAAAAACCTGGAAACTTTCTGCAACATTTTCTTCTTGAATTTACACAAGGAAATAAAAAAACGCAGGAACATGCAACAGAAACACAGGAAAGGAGGGTATTGTAATCCACATTTAAAGTCTAAACATGGGTGAGGGTAACATAAAGTCTTCCAAAGATGTTTGTTCTAAGGACTGCAGGACGAGTTCCTGTTCCTTCAAGGTTGAGCTGATGAATGGCTGCTCCTGTTTCAGTATGTAGGCCTGCTCTCTGGAGTCTGGGGTGACCCAGGGAAAGAGTTTGAAGAGGAGCAGAAACCTCTGTCAGAATAAGAAAGGCAAAGAGCTGGAAGGATCTTTCTGAATATCATAGCATTCTCATTAATAAAAACGGAGATAAGCCTTCATCTGAAAAAGGCTTTTTTAATCCATCATCTTATTTTTAGAAAAATTGAGGGCAGCCTCAGCATATTTAGATAAAAACAAAACGAGCTTGAATGTGACGTTTCATCTTCAGTACCTGCAGGAAGCAGTGGGACCTGTTTCGAGACAGAGTCACTCTGAAGAGTTTCAATTCTGTGACATTAACACAGAAGAATTTTCTCACTTAGGAATGTCTGTCACTGAAATCACCTCAATAGCAGACCCTGAATGAGCTTAACTGAGCATCTCAAGCTGGCACCAGCGGTCCAGCTAAAGCCAAGCACTGGGCAGCAATACTGCAACAGGAAAGTACATCTTAGAATGCTGGCAATACGACAAAGAGAGCTTTTGATGGCGAGAGTTTGTGGTGTGTTGTACTGTGTGTGTGAGGGAGGGACCAGTAGAGCTGGGTTCCAACAATATACACATGGGCCGTTTTACTACGTGACAGGCGCTATATCAAGGCAAGTTGTTGTGTCTTTGGATGATGTCATGGAGGGGCAGCAAGCATCATCAGGATACATTACCGTCAACGCCAAGCCTGACACTGCCCTCACCCAATGCCCATTCACTCTCCAGCACTGGCCACTGGACTGTGATCAGGAGCAGGGACCCCGGCTCATTGTCCTCTCCTTAACCCGGGGTGCTGAGGCTAATTATTGCCCCAACTGATGCCCTGGTAGAGCCGGAAGATCCATCCCAGCCCCTGGTGGTTCCCATGGACTTAGGCCACACCCGGCAGTGCTGGTGCCCACCCAGATCTCAGAGAGGAGCCGAGTCCACAGACTGCTGGGCCAGAATGATCCTGGGATGACCCCTCGCCCTCCCAGCCACGACCAATGGCGGACGATCAATGTTCTGCAGTTTTTATCTTCTTACATTCTGAATCCCAGTGGTCCAAACATTCTCCCAGTGACTCAACATGCTGATCAATGCCGGCCCGAGCTTTTACCCAGGCTCTTCCTGTGGCCGGGCTAATGGCTTTCGAGCAGCCCTGTGCAGCATATGATACATCCTGTTCATTAAAGGCAGTCCCAGGGGCCACACAGCATTCGAATATTTTATACACTCAACTCATTATCAATCTCGAACTAAAAACCTCAACCAGGCTCAATGGAGGATTGCTCCGAGCCTCACAGGCTAGAATATCCCAGGCTCCACTCTGGGGCTGTCCTCGGGAAGCGGATCCCAGCCATAACAATCGGGAACGGTAGCATAGTGGTAATGTCACTGCGCTAGTAATCCCGAGGCCTAAAATTTACTTCACCCTGGGTTAGAGAGAGAGGAAATCAGCCAGGGTTCCTGCTCCTGATCACTGTCCAGTGACCCCTGGGTTAGAGAGAGGGGAAATCAGCCAGGGTTCCTGCTCCTGATCACTGTCCAGTGACCCCTGGGTTAGAGAGAGGGGAAATCAGCCAGGGTTCCTGCTCCTGATCACTGCCCAGTGACCCCTGGGTTAGAGAGAGGGGAAATCAGCCAGGGTTCCTGCTCCTGATCACTGTCCAGTGACCCCTGGGTTAGAGAGAGGGGAAATCAGCCAGGGTTCCTGCTCCTGATCACTGTCCAGTGACCCCTGGGTTAGAGAGAGGGGAAATCAGCCAGAGTTCCTGCTCCTGGTCACTGTCCAGTGACCCCTGGGTTAGAGAGAGGAGGAAATCAGCCAGGGTTCCTGCTCCTGATCACTGTCCAGCGACCCCTGGGTTAGAGAGAGGGGAAATCAGCCAGAGTTCCTGCTCCTGGTCACTGTCCAGTGACCCCTGGGTTAGAGAGAGGAGGAAATCAGCCAGGGTTCCTGCTCCTGATCACTGTCCAGTGACCCCTGGGTTAGAGAGAGGGGGAATCAGCCAGGGTTCCTGCTCCTGATCACTGTCCAGTGACCCCTGGGTTAGAGAGAGGAGGAAATCAGCCAGGGTTCCTGCTCCTGATCACTGTCCAGTGACCCCTGGGTTAGAGAGAGGGGGCATCAGCCAGGGTTCCTGCTCCTGGTCACTGTCACTGCTGGAATATCCTGTTGTGCTGGCATCAGGTGAGGACAAGATGATGCTCGACTGTGATGCCTTCTGTGGTCAAATGGTCTGCAGTTTGTAAACATTCACTCCCTCCACCACCGGCGCACCGTGGCTGCAGTGTGCACCATCTACAAGATGCACTGCAGCAACTCGCCAAGGCTTCTTTGGCAGCACCTCCCAAACCCGTGACTTCTTCCACCTAGAAGGACAAGGGCAGCAGGTGCATGGGAACACCACCACCTCCAAGTTCCCCTCCAAGTCACACACCATCCTGACTTAGAAATATTTCGTCGGTCCATCATCGTCGCTGGGTCAAAATCCTGGAACTCCCTCCCTAACAGCACTGTGGGAGCACCTTCACCACACGGACTGCAGCGGTTCAAGAAGGTGGCTCACCACCACCTTCTCAATGGCAATTAGGGATGGGCAATAAATGCTGGCCTTGCCAGCGACGCCCACATCCCAGGAATGAATAAAACAAACTCACTCACTATCTAGGATCAGAGAGAGAGTCAACAACAGGATCAGAAACAGGTGCTTCCCAAATTTGTCAGTCTTGCCCAGGAAAAGCAGCTGAGCCACATGTACCTGCAGCTTCGTGACTAATGGCTGTAAACACAGTAGCGTGGTGAAGCAATCCGCTCGCTCGCCCAATGGCTGTAAACACAGTAGCGTGGTGAAGCAATCCGCTCGCTCGCTCGCCCAATGACTGTAAACACAGTAGCGCGGTGAAGCAATCCGCTCGCTCGCCCAATGGCTGTAAACACAGTAGCGTGGTGAAGCAATCCACTCACTCACTCGCCCAATGGCTGTAAACACAGTAGCGCGGTGAAGCAATCCGCTCACTCGCTCGCCCAATGGCTGTAAACACAGTAGCGCGGTGAAGCAATCCGCTCGCTCGCCCAATGACTGTAAACACAGTAGCGTGGTAAAGCAATCCGCTCGGTCGCTCGCCCAATGACTGTAAACACAGTAGCGCGGTGAAGCAATCCGCTCACTCGCTCGCCCAATGGCTGTAAACACAGTAGCGCGGTGAAGCAATCCGCTCGCTCGCCCAATCATGACTGTAAACACAGTAGCGCGGTGAAGCAATCCACTCGCTCGCCCCATGGCTGTAAACACAGTAGCGTGGTGAAGCAATCTGCTCGCTCGCCCAATGGCTGTAAACACAGTAGCGCGGTGAAGCAATCCGCTCGCTCGCTCGCCCCATGGCTGTAAACACAGTAGCATGGTGAAGCAATCCGCTCGCTCGCTCGCCCAATGGCTGTAAACACAGTAGCGCGGTGAAGCAATCCGCTCACTCGCTCGCCCCATGGCTGTAAACACAGTAGCGTGGTGAAGAAATCCACTCACTCGCTCGCCCAATGGCTGTAAACACAGTAGCGCGGTGAAGCAATCCGCTCGCTCGCCCAATGACTGTAAACACAGTAGCGCGGTGAAGCAATCCACTCGCTCGCTCGCCCAATGACTGTAAACACAGTAGCGTGGTGAAGCAATCCACTCACTCACTCGCCCAATGGCTGTAAACACAGTAGCGTGGTGAAGCAATCCGCTCCCTCACTGGCCCAATGGCTGTAAACACAGTAGCGCGGTGAAGCAATCCGCTCGCTCGCCCAATGACTGTAAACACAGTAGCGCGGTGAAGCAATCCACTCACTCACTCGCCCAATGGCTGTAAACACAGTAGCGCGGTGAAGCAATCCGCTCCCTCACTCGCCCAATGGCTGTAAACACAGTAGCGTGGTGAAGCAATCCGCTCGCTCGCCCAATGGCTGTAAACACAGTAGCGCGGTGAAGCAATCCGCTCCCTCACTCGCCCAATGGCTGTAAACACAGTAGTGCGGTGAAGCAATCCGCTCGCTCGCCCAATGACTGTAAACACAGTAGCGCGGTGAAGCAATCCGCTCACTCGCTCGCCCAATGACTGTAAACACAGTAGCGTGGTGAAGCAATCCGCTCACTCGCTCGCCCAATGGCTGTAAACACAGTAGCGCGGTGAAGCAATCCGCTCGCTCGCTCGCCCAATGACTTTAAACACAGTAGCGTGGTGAAGCAATCCGCTCGCTCGCCCAATGGCTGTAAACACAGTAGCGCGGTGAAGCAATCCGCTCGCTCGCCCAATGGCTGTAAACACAGTAGCGTGGTGAAGCAATCCGCTCACTCGCTCGCCCAATGGCTGTAAACACAGTAGCGCGGTGAAGCAATCCACTCGCTCACTCGCCCAATGGCTGTAAACACAGTAGCGTGGTGAAGCAATCCGCTCGCTCGCCCAATGGCTGTAAACACAGTAGCGTGGTGAAGCAATCCGCTCGGTCGCCCAATGGCTGTAAACACAGTAGCGTGGTGAAGCAATCCGCTCACTCGCTCGCCCAATGGCTGTAAACACAGTAGCGCGGTGAAGCAATCCACTCGCTCACTCGCCCAATGGCTGTAAACACAGTAGCGCGGTGAAGCAATCCGCTCACTCGCCCAATGGCTGTAAACACAGTAGCGCGGTGAAGCAATCCACTCGCTCGCCCAATGGCTGTAAACACAGTAGCGTGGTGAAGCAATCCGCTCGCTCGCCCAATGGCTGTAAACACAGTAGCGTGGTGAAGCAATCCGCTCACTCGCTCGCCCAATGGCTGTAAACACAGTAGCGCGGTGAAGCAATCCACTCGCTCACTCGCCCAATGGCTGTAAACACAGTAGCGCGGTGAAGCAATCCGCTCGTTCGCCCAATGGCTGTAAACACAGTAGCGTGGTGAAGCAATCCGCTCGTTCACTCGCCCAATGACTGTAAGCACAGTAGCGTTGTGAAGCAATCCGCTCGCTCGCCCAATGGCTGTAAACACAGTAGCGTGGTGAAGCAATCAGCTCACTCGCTCGCCCAATGGCTGTAAACACAGTAGCGTGGTGAAGCAATCCGCTTGCTCGCCCAATGGCTGTAAACACAGTAGCGTGGTGAAGCAATCCGCTCACTCGCTCGCCCAATGGCTGTAAACACAGTAGAGCGGTGAAGCAATCCGCTCGCTCGCCCAATGGCTGTAAACACAGTAGCGCGGTGAAGCAATCCGCTCGCTCGCCCAATGGCTGTAAACACAGTAGCGCGGTGAAGCAATCCGCTCGCTCGCCCAATGCCTGTAAACACAGTAGCGCGGTGAAGCAATCCACTCACTCACTCGCCCAATGGCTGTAAACACAGTAGCGTGGTGAAGCAATCCACTCGCTCACTCGCCCAATGGCTGTAAACACAGTAGCGTGGTGAAGCAATCCGCTCGCTCGCCCAATGACTGTAAACACAGTAGCGCGGTGAAGCAATCCACTCACTCACTCGCCCAATGGCTGTAAACACAGTAGCGCGGTGAAGCAATCCGCTCCCTCACTCGCTCAATAGCTGTAAACACAGTAGCGTGGTGAAGCAATCCACTCACTCACTCGCACAATGGCTGTAAACACAGTAGGGTGGTGAAGCAATCCACTCACTCACTCGCCCAATGGCTGTAAACACAGTAGCGCGGTGAAGCAATCCGCTCCCTCACTCGCCCAATGGCTGTAAACACAGTAGCGCGGTGAAGCAATCCGCTCGCTCGCCCAATGGCTGTAAACACAGTAGCATGGTGAAGCAATCCGCTCACTCGCTCGCCCAATGGCTGTAAACACAGTAGCGCGGTGAAGCAATCCACTCGCTCACTCGCCCAATGGCTGTAAACACAGTAGCGCGGTGAAGCAATCCGCTCACTCGCCCAATGGCTGTAAACACAGTAGCGTGGTGAAGCAATCCGCTCGCTCGCCCAATGGCTGTAAACACAGTAGCGTGGTGAAGCAATCCGCTCGCTCGCCCAATGGCTGTAAACACAGTAGCGTGGTGAAGCAATCCGCTCACTCGCTCACCCAATGGCTGTAAACACAGTAGCGCGGTGAAGCAATCCACTCGCTCACTCGCCCAATGGCTGTAAACACAGTAGCGCGGTGAAGCAATCCACTCACTCGCCCAATGGCTGTAAACACAGTAGCGCGGTGAAGCAATCCGCTCGCTCGCCCAATGGCTGTAAACACAGTAGCGTGGTGAAGCAATCCGCTCGCTCGCCCAATGGCTGTAAACACAGTAGCGTGGTGAAGCAATCCGCTCACTCGCTCGCCCAATGGCTGTAAACACAGTAGCGCGGTGAAGCAATCCACTCGCTCACTCGCCCAATGGCTGTAAACACAGTGGCGCGGTGAAGCAATCCGCTCGTTCGCCCAATGGCTGTAAACACAGTAGCGTGGTGAAGCAATCCGCTCACTCGCTCGCCCAATGGCTGTAAACACAGTAGCGCGGTGAAGCAATCCGCTCGCTCGCCCAATGGCTGTAAACACAGTAGCGCGGTGAAGCAATCCGCTCGCTCGCCCAATGGCTGTAAACACAGTAGCGCGGTGAAGCAATCCGCTCGCTCGCCCAATGGCTGTAAACACAGTAGCGTGGTGAAGCAATCCGCTCACTCACTCGCCCAATGGCTGTAAACACAGTAGCGTGGTGAAGCAATCCGCTCACTCGCTCGCCCAATGGCTGTAAACACAGTAGCGTGGTGAAGCAATCCGCTCACTCGCCCAATGGCTGTAAACACAGTACAATGGTAAAGGAATCCGCTCGCTCGCTCGCCCAATGACTGTAAACACAGTAGCGCGGTGAAGCAATCCGCTCACTCGCCCAATGGTTGTAAACACAGTCGCGCGGTGAAGCAATCCGCTCACTCGCCCAATGGCTGTAAACACAGTAGAATGGTGAAGCAATCCGCTCGCTCGCTCGTCCAATGACTGTAAACACAGTAGCGCGGTGAAGCAATCCGCTCACTCGCCCAATGGCTGTAAACACAGTAGCGTGGTGAAGCAATCCGCTCACTCACTCGCCCAATGGCTATAAACACAGTAGCGTGGTGAAGCAATCCGCTCGCTCGCCCAATGGCTGTAAACACAGTAGAGTGGTGAAGCAATCCGCTCGCTCGCCCAATGGCTGTAAACACAGTAGCGTGGTGAAGCAATCCGCTCACTCGCTCGCCCAATGGCTGTAAGCACAGTAGCGCGGTGAGGCAATCCACTCGCTCACTCGCCCAATGGCTGTAAACACAGTAGCACGATGAAGCAATCCGCTCACTCACTCGCCCAATGGCTGAAAACACAGTAGCGCGGTGAAGCAATCCGCTCCCTCACTCGCCCAATGGCTGTAAACACAGTAGCGCGGTGAAGCAATCCGCTCGCTCGCCCAATGACTGTAAACACAGGAGCGCGGTGAAGCAATCCGCTCACTCGCTCGCCCAATGACTGTAAACACAGTAGCGTGGTGAAGCAATCCGCTCACTCGCTCGCCCAATGGCTGTAAACACAGTAGCGCGGTGAAGCAATCCGCTCGCTCGCTCGCCCAATGACTTTAAACACAGTAGCGTGGTGAAGCAATCCGCTCGCTCGCCCAATGGCTGTAAACACAGTAGCGCGGTGAAGCAATCCGCTCGCTCGCCCAATGGCTGTAAACACAGTAGCGTGGTGAAGCAATCCGCTCACTCGCTCGCCCAATGGCTGTAAACACAGTAGCGCGGTGAAGCAATCCACTCGCTCACTCGCCCAATGGCTGTAAACACAGTAGCGCGGTGAAGCAATCTGCTCACTCGCCCAATGGCTGTAAACACAGTAGCGTGGTGAAGCAATCCACTCACTCACTCGCCCAATGGCTGTAAACACAGTAGCGTGGTGAAGCAATCCACTCACTCACTCGCCCAATGGCTGTAAACACAGTAGCGCGGTGAAGCAATCCGCTCCCTCACTCGCCCAATGGCTGTAAACACAGTAGCGCGGTGAAGCAATCCGCTCGCTCGCCCAATGACTGTAAACACAGTAGCGCGGTGAAGCAATCCGCTCACTCGCTTGCCCAATGACTGTAAACACAGTAGCGTGGTGAAGCAATCCGCTCACTCGCTTGCCCAATGGCTGTAAACACAGTAGCGCGGTGAAGCAATCCGCTCGCTCGCCCAATGGCTGTAAACACAGTAGCGTGGTGAAGCAATCCGCTCACTCGCTCGCCCAATGGCTGTAAACACAGTAGCGCGGTGAAGCAATCCACTCGCTCACTCGCCCAATGGCTGTAAACACAGTAGCGCGGTGAAGCAATCCGCTCACTCGCCCAATGGCTGTAAACACAGTAGCGTGGTGAAGCAATCCGCTCGCTCGCCCAATGGCTGTAAACACAGTAGCGTGGTGAAGCAATCCGCTCGCTCGCCCAATGGCTGTAAACACAGTAGCGTGGTGAAGCAATCCGCTCGCTCGCCCAATGACTGTAAACACAGTAGCGCGGTGAAGCAATCCACTCGCTCGCTCGCCCAATGACTGTAAACACAGTAGCGTGGTGAAGCAATCCACTCACTCACTCGCCCAATGGCTGTAAACACAGTAGCGTGGTGAAGCAATCCGCTCCCTCACTGGCCCAATGGCTGTAAACACAGTAGCGCGGTGAAGCAATCCGCTCGCTCGCCCAATGACTGTAAACACAGTAGCGCGGTGAAGCAATCCACTCACTCACTCGCCCAATGGCTGTAAACACAGTAGCGCGGTGAAGCAATCCGCTCCCTCACTCGCCCAATGGCTGTAAACACAGTAGCGTGGTGAAGCAATCCACTCACTCACTCGCCCAATGGCTGTAAACACAGTAGCGCGGTGAAGCAATCCGCTCCCTCACTCGCCCAATGGCTGTAAACACAGTAGTGCGGTGAAGCAATCCGCTCGCTCGCCCAATGACTGTAAACACAGTAGCGCGGTGAAGCAATCCGCTCACTCGCTCGCCCAATGACTGTAAACACAGTAGCGTGGTGAAGCAATCCGCTCACTCGCTCGCCCAATGGCTGTAAACACAGTAGCGCGGTGAAGCAATCCGCTCGCTCGCTCGCCCAATGACTTTAAACACAGTAGCGTGGTGAAGCAATCCGCTCGCTCGCCCAATGGCTGTAAACACAGTAGCGCGGTGAAGCAATCCGCTCGCTCGCCCAATGGCTGTAAACACAGTAGCGTGGTGAAGCAATCCGCTCACTCGCTCGCCCAATGGCTGTAAACACAGTAGCGCGGTGAAGCAATCCACTCGCTCACTCGCCCAATGGCTGTAAACACAGTAGCGTGGTGAAGCAATCCGCTCGCTCGCCCAATGGCTGTAAACACAGTAGCGTGGTGAAGCAATCCGCTCGGTCGCCCAATGGCTGTAAACACAGTAGCGTGGTGAAGCAATCCGCTCACTCGCTCGCCCAATGGCTGTAAACACAGTAGCGCGGTGAAGCAATCCACTCGCTCACTCGCCCAATGGCTGTAAACACAGTAGCGCGGTGAAGCAATCCGCTCACTCGCCCAATGGCTGTAAACACAGTAGCGCGGTGAAGCAATCCGCTCGCTCGCCCAATGGCTGTAAACACAGTAGCGTGGTGAAGCAATCCGCTCGCTCGCCCAATGGCTGTAAACACAGTAGCGTGGTGAAGCAATCCGCTCACTCGCTCGCCCAATGGCTGTAAACACAGTAGCGCGGTGAAGCAATCCACTCGCTCACTCGCCCAATGGCTGTAAACACAGTAGCGCGGTGAAGCAATCCGCTCGTTCGCCCAATGGCTGTAAACACAGTAGCGTGGTGAAGCAATCCGCTCGTTCACTCGCCCAATGACTGTAAGCACAGTAGCATTGTGAAGCAATCCGCTCGCTCGCCCAATGGCTGTAAACACAGTAGCGTGGTGAAGCAATCAGCTCACTCGCTCGCCCAATGGCTGTAAACACAGTAGCGTGGTGAAGCAATCCGCTTGCTCGCCCAATGGCTGTAAACACAGTAGCGTGGTGAAGCAATCCGCTCACTCGCTCGCCCAATGGCTGTAAACACAGTAGCGCGGTGGAGCAATCCGCTCGCTCGCCCAATGGCTGTAAACACAGTAGCGCGGTGAAGCAATCCGCTCGCTCGCCCAATGGCTGTAAACACAGTAGCGCGGTGAAGCAATCCGCTCGCTCGCCCAATGCCTGTAAACACAGTAGCGCGGTGAAGCAATCCACTCGCTCACTCGCCCAATGGCTGTAAACACAGTAGCGTGGTGAAGCAATCCGCTCGCTCGCCCAATGACTGTAAACACAGTAGCGTGGTGAAGCAATCCACTCACTCACTCGCCCAATGGCTGTAAACACAGTAGCGCGGTGAAGCAATCCGCTCCCTCACTCGCTCAATAGCTGTAAACACAGTAGCGTGGTGAAGCAATCCACTCACTCACTCGCCCAATGGCTGTAAACACAGTAGGGTGGTGAAGCAATCCACTCACTCACTCGCCCAATGGCTGTAAACACAGTAGCGCGGTGAAGCAATCCGCTCCCTCACTCGCCCAATGGCTGTAAACACAGTAGCGCGGTGAAGCAATCCGCTCGCTCGCCCAATGGCTGTAAACACAGTAGCGTGGTGAAGCAATCCGCTCACTCGCTCGCCCAATGGCTGTAAACACAGTAGCGCGGTGAAGCAATCCACTCGCTCACTCGCCCAATGGCTGTAAACACAGTAGCGCGGTGAAGCAATCCGCTCACTCGCCCAATGGCTGTAAACACAGTAGCGTGGTGAAGCAATCCGCTCGCTCGCCCAATGGCTGTAAACACAGTAGCGTGGTGAAGCAATCCGCTCGCTCGCCCAATGGCTGTAAACACAGTAGCGTGGTGAAGCAATCCGCTCACTCGCTCGCCCAATGGCTGTAAACACAGTAGCGCGGTGAAGCAATCCACTCGCTCACTCGCCCAATGGCTGTAAACACAGTAGCGCGGTGAAGCAATCCGCTCACTCGCCCAATGGCTGTAAACACAGTAGCGCGGTGAAGCAATCCGCTCGCTCGCCCAATGGCTGTAAACACAGTAGCGTGGTGAAGCAATCCGCTCGCTCGCCCAATGGCTGTAAACACAGTAGCGTGGTGAAGCAATCCGCTCACTCGCTCGCCCAATGGCTGTAAACACAGTAGCGCGGTGAAGCAATCCACTCGCTCACTCACCCAATGGCTGTAAACACAGTGGCGCGGTGAAGCAATCCGCTCGTTCGCCCAATGGCTGTAAACACAGTAGCGTGGTGAAGCAATCCGCTCACTCGCTCGCCCAATGGCTGTAAACACAGTAGCGCGGTGAAGCAATCCGCTCGCTCGCCCAATGGCTGTAAACACAGTAGCGCGGTGAAGCAATCCGCTCGCTCGCCCAATGGCTGTAAACACAGTAGCGCGGTGAAGCAATCCGCTCGCTCGCCCAATGGCTGTAAACACAGTAGCGCGGTGAAGCAATCCACTCACTCACTCGCCCAATGGCTGTAAACACAGTAGCGTGGTGAAGCAATCCACTCGCTCACTCGCCCAATGGCTGTAAACACAGTAGCGTGGTGAAGCAATCCGCTCACTCGCTCGCCCAATGGCTGTAAACACAGTAGCGTGGTGAAGCAATCCGCTCACTCGCTCGCCCAATGGCTGTAAACACAGTAGCGTGGTGAAGCAATCCGCTCACTCGCCCAATGGCTGTAAACACAGTAGAATGGTAAAGGAATCCGCTCGCTCGCTCGCCCAATGACTGTAAACACAGTAGCGCGGTGAAGCAATCCGCTCACTCGCCCAATGGTTGTAAACACAGTTGCGCGGTGAAGCAATCCGCTCACTCGCCCAATGGCTGTAAACACAGTAGAATGGTGAAGCAATCCGCTCGCTCGCTCGCCCAATGACTGTAAACACAGTAGCGCGGTGAAGCAATCCGCTCACTCGCCCAATGGCTGTAAACACAGTAGCGTGGTGAAGCAATCCGCTCACTCACTCGCCCAATGGCTATAAACACAGTAGCGTGGTGAAGCAATCCGCTCGCTCGCCCAATGGCTGTAAACACAGTAGCGTGGTGAAGCAATCCGCTCGCTCGCCCAATGGCTGTAAACACAGTAGCGTGGTGAAGCAATCCGCTCACTCGCTCGCCCAATGGCTGTAAGCACAGTAGCGCGGTGAGGCAATCCACTCGCTCACTCGCCCAATGGCTGTAAACACAGTAGCGCGATGAAGCAATCCGCTCACTCACTCGCCCAATGGCTGAAAACACAGTAGCGCGGTGAAGCAATCCGCTCCCTCACTCGCCCAATGGCTGTAAACACAGTAGCGCGGTGAAGCAATCCGCTCGCTCGCCCAATGACTGTAAACACAGGAGCGCGGTGAAGCAATCCGCTCACTCGCTCGCCCAATGACTGTAAACACAGTAGCGTGGTGAAGCAATCCGCTCACTCGCTCGCCCAATGGCTGTAAACACAGTAGCGCGGTGAAGCAATCCGCTCGCTCGCTCGCCCAATGACTTTAAACACAGTAGCGTGGTGAAGCAATCCGCTCGCTCGCCCAATGGCTGTAAACACAGTAGCGCGGTGAAGCAATCCGCTCGCTCGCCCAATGGCTGTAAACACAGTAGCGTGGTGAAGCAATCCGCTCACTCGCTCGCCCAATGGCTGTAAACACAGTAGCGCGGTGAAGCAATCCACTCGCTCACTCGCCCAATGGCTGTAAACACAGTAGCGCGGTGAAGCAATCTGCTCACTCGCCCAATGGCTGTAAACACAGTAGCGTGGTGAAGCAATCCACTCACTCACTCGCCCAATGGCTGTAAACACAGTAGCGTGGTGAAGCAATCCACTCACTCACTCGCCCAATGGCTGTAAACACAGTAGCGCGGTGAAGCAATCCGCTCCCTCACTCGCCCAATGGCTGTAAACACAGTAGCGCGGTGAAGCAATCCGCTCGCTCGCCCAATGACTGTAAACACAGTAGCGCGGTGAAGCAATCCGCTCACTCGCTTGCCCAATGACTGTAAACACAGTAGCGTGGTGAAGCAATCCGCTCACTCGCTTGCCCAATGGCTGTAAACACAGTAGCGCGGTGAAGCAATCCGCTCGCTCGCCCAATGGCTGTAAACACAGTAGCGCGGTGAAGCAATCCGCTCGCTCGCCCAATGGCTTTAAACACAGTAGCGTGGTGAAGCAATCCGCTCACTCGCTCGCCCAATGGCTGTAAACACAGTAGCGCGGTGAAGCAATCCACTCGCTCACTCGCCCAATGGCTGTAAACACAGTAGCGCGGTGAAGCAATCCGCTCACTCGCCCAATGGCTGTAAACACAGTAGCGTGGTGAAGCAATCCGCTCGCTCGCCCAATGGCTGTAAACACAGTAGCGCGGTGAAGCAATCCGCTCGCTCGCCCAATGGCTGTAAACACAGTAGCGCGGTGAAGCAATCCACTCGCTCGCCCAATGGCTGTAAACACAGTAGCGTGGTGAAGCAATCCGCTCGCTCGCCCAATGGCTGTAAACACAGTAGCGTGGTGAAGCAAACCGCTCGCTCGCCCAATGGCTGTAAACACAGTAGCGTGGTGAAGCAATCCGCTCACTCGCTCGCCCAATGGCTGTAAACACAGTAGCGCGGTGAAGCAGTCCGCTCGTTCGCCAATGGCTGTAAACACAGTAGCGTGGTGAAGCAATCCGCTCACTCGCTCACCCAATGACTTCAAACACAGTAGCGTGGTGAAGCAATCCGCTCGCTCGCCCAATGGCTGTAAACAGAGTAGCGCGGTGAAGCAATCCGCTCGCTCGCCCAATGGCTGTAAACACAGTAGCGTGGTGAAGCAATCCGCTCACTCGCTCGCCCAATGGCTGTAAACACAGTAGCGCGGTGAAGCAATCCACTCGCTCACTCGCCCAATCGCTGTAAACACAGTAGCGCGGTGAAGCAATCCACTCACTCGCCCAATGGCTGTAAACACAGTAGCGCGGTGAAGCAATCCGCTCGCTCGCCCAATGGCTGTAAACACAGTAGCGTGGTGAAGCAATCCGATCGCTCGCCCAATGGCTGTAAACACAGTAGCGTGGTGAAGCAATCCGCTCACTCGCTCGCCCAATGGCTGTAAACACAGTAGCGCGGTGAAGCAATCCACTCGCTCACTCGCCCAATGGATGTAAACACAGTAGCGCGGTGAAGCAATCCGCTCGTTCGCCCAATGGCTGTAAACACAGTAGCGTGGTGAAGCAATCCGCTCGTTCACTCGCCCAATGACTGTAAACACAGTAGCGTTGTGAAGCAATCCGCTCGCTCGCCCAATG
This sequence comes from Somniosus microcephalus, assembly GCF_052327205.1. Lineage (NCBI taxonomy): Eukaryota > Metazoa > Chordata > Chondrichthyes > Squaliformes > Somniosidae > Somniosus > Somniosus microcephalus. Next base: position 239,497,545 of record NC_140997.1, on the reverse strand, counting down.
GCTGTAAACACAGTAGCGTGGTGAAGCAATCCGCTCACTCGATCGCCCAATGGCTGTAAACAAAGTAGCGTGGTGAAGCAATCCGCTCGCTCGCCCAATGGCTGTAAACACAGTAGCGTGGTGAAGCAATCCGCTCACTCGCTCGCCCAATGGCTGTAAACACAGTAGCACGGTGAAGCAATCCGCTCGCTCGCCCAATGGCTGTAAACACAGTAGCGCGGTGAAGCAATCCGCTCGCTCGCCCAATGGCTGCAAACACAGTAGCGCGGTGAAGCAATCCGCTCGCTCGCCCAATGGCTGTAAACACAGTAGCGCGGTGAAGCAATCCGCTCGCTCGCCCAGTGGCTGTAAACACAGTAGCGCGGTGAAGCAATCCGCTCGCTCCCCCAATGGCTGTAAACACAGTAGCGCGGTGAAGCAATCCACTCACTCACTCGCCCAATGGCTGTAAACACAGTAGCGTGGTGAAGCAATCCACTTGCTCACTCGCCCAATGGCTGTAAACACAGTAGCGTGGTGAAGCAATCCGCTCGCTCGCCCAATGGCTGTAAACACAGTAGCGTGGTGAAGCAATCCGCTCACTCGCTCGCCCAATGGCTGCAAACACAGTAGCGTGGTGAAGCAATCCGCTCACTCGCTCGCCCAATGGCTGTAAACACAGTAGCGTGGTGAAGCAATCCGCTCACTCGCCCAATGGCTGTAAACACAGTAGAATGGTAAAGCAATCCGCTCGCTCGCTCGCCCAATGACTGTAAACACAGTAGCGCGGTGAAGCAATCCGCTCACTCGCCCAATCGTTGTAAACACAGTCGCGCGGTGAAGCAATCCACTCACTCGCCCAATGGCTGTAAACACGGTAGAATGGTGAAGCAATCCGCTCGCTCGCTCGCCCAATGATTGTAAACACAGTAGCGCGGTGAAGCAATCCGCTCACTCGCCCAATGGCTGTAAACACAGTAGCGTGGTTAAGCAATCCGCTCGCTCACCCAATGGCTGTAAACACAGTAGCGTGGTGAAGCAATCCGCTCGCTCGCCCAATGGTTGTAAACACAGTAGCGTGGTGAAGCAATCCGCTCGCTCGCCCAATGGCTGTAAACACAGTAGCGTGGTGAAGCAATCCGCTCACTCGCTCGCCCAATGGCTGTAAACACAGTAGCGCGGTGAAGCAATCCACTCGCTCACTCGCCCAATGGCTGTAAACACAGTAGCGCGGTGAAGCAATCCGCTCACTCGCCCAATGGCTGTAAACACAGTAGCGCGGTGAAGCAATCCGCTCGCTCGCCCAATGGCTGTAAACACAGTAGCGCGGTGAAGCAATCCGCTCGCTCGCCCAGTGGCTGTAAACACAGTAGCGCGGTGAAGCAATCCGCTCGCTCCCCCAATGGCTGTAAACACAGTAGCGCGGTGAGGCAATCCACTCGCTCACTCGCCCAATGGCTGTAAACACAGTAGCGCGATGAAGCAATCCGCTCACTCACTCGCCCAATGGCTGTAAACACAGTAGGGCGGTGAAGCAATCCGCTCCCTCACTCGCCCAATGGCTGTAAACACAGTAGCGCGGTGAAGCAATCCGCTCGCTCGCCCAATGACTGTAAACACAGTAGCGCGGTGAAGCAATCCGCTCACTCGCTCGCCCAATGACTGTAAACACAGTAGCGTGGTGAAGCAATCCGCTCACTCGCTCGCCCAATGGCTGTAAACATAGTAGCGCGGTGAAGCAATCCGCTCGCTCGCTCGCCCAATGACTTTAAACACAGTAGCGTGGTGAAGCAATCCACTCGCTCGCCCAATGGCTGTAAACACAGTAGCGCGGTGAAGCAATCCGCTCGCTCGCCCAATGGCTGTAAACACAGTAGCGTGGTGAAGCAATCCGCTCACTCGCTCGCCCAATGGCTGTAAACACAGTAGCACGGTGAAGCAATCCGCTCGCTCGCCCAATGGCTGTAAACACAGTAGCGCGGTGAAGCAATCCGCTCGCTCGCCCAATGGCTGCAAACACAGTAGCGCGGTGAAGCAATCCGCTCGCTCGCCCAATGGCTGTAAACACAGTAGCGCGGTGAAGCAATCCGCTCGCTCGCCCAGTGGCTGTAAACACAGTAGCGCGGTGAAGCAATCCGCTCGCTCCCCCAATGGCTGTAAACACAGTAGCGCGGTGAAGCAATCCACTCACTCACTCGCCCAATGGCTGTAAACACAGTAGCGTGGTGAAGCAATCCACTTGCTCACTCGCCCAATGGCTGTAAACACAGTAGCGTGGTGAAGCAATCCGCTCGCTCGCCCAATGGCTGTAAACACAGTAGCGTGGTGAAGCAATCCGCTCACTCGCTCGCCCAATGGCTGCAAACACAGTAGCGTGGTGAAGCAATCCGCTCACTCGCTCGCCCAATGGCTGTAAACACAGTAGCGTGGTGAAGCAATCCGCTCACTCGCCCAATGGCTGTAAACACAGTAGAATGGTAAAGCAATCCGCTCGCTCGCTCGCCCAATGACTGTAAACACAGTAGCGCGGTGAAGCAATCCGCTCACTCGCCCAATGGTTGTAAACACAGTCGCGCGGTGAAGCAATCCACTCACTCGCCCAATGGCTGTAAACACGGTAGAATGGTGAAGCAATCCGCTCGCTCGCTCGCCCAATGATTGTAAACACAGTAGCGCGGTGAAGCAATCCGCTCACTCGCCCAATGGCTGTAAACACAGTAGCGTGGTTAAGCAATCCGCTCGCTCGCCCAATGGCTGTAAACACAGTAGCGTGGTGAAGCAATCCGCTCGCTCGCCCAATGGTTGTAAACACAGTAGCGTGGTGAAGCAATCCGCTCGCTCGCCCAATGGCTGTAAACACAGTAGCGTGGTGAAGCAATCCGCTCACTCGCTCGCCCAATGGCTGTAAACACAGTAGCGCGGTGAAGCAATCCACTCGCTCACTCGCCCAATGGCTGTAAACACAGTAGCGCGGTGAAGCAATCCGCTCACTCGCCCAATGGCTGTAAACACAGTAGCGCGGTGAAGCAATCCGCTCGCTCGCCCAATGGCTGTAAACACAGTAGCGTGGTGAAGCAATCCGCTCGCTCGCCCAATGGCTGTAAACACAGTAGCGTGGTGAAGCAATCCGCTCACTCGCTCGCCCAATGGCTTTAAACACAGTAGCGCGGTGAAGCAATCCACTCGCTCACTCGCCCAATGGCTGTAAACACAGTAGCGCGGTGAAGCAGTCCGCTCGTTCGCCCAATGGCTGTAAACACAGTAGCGTGGTGAAGCAATCCGCTCACTCACTCGCCCAATGACTTTAAACACAGTAGCGTGGTGAAGCAATCCGCTCACTCGCTCGCCCAATGACTTTAAACACAGTAGCGTGGTGAAGCAATCCGCTCGCTCGCCCAATGGCTGTAAACACAGTAGCGCGGTGAAGCAATCCGCTCGCTCGCCCAATGGCTGTAAGCACAGTAGCGTGGTGAAGCAATCCGGTCACTCGCTCGCCCAATGGCTGTAAACACAGTAGCGCGGTGAAGCAATCCACTCGCTCACTCGCCCAATGGCTGTAAACACAGTAGCGCGGTGAAGCAATCCGCTCACTCGCCCAATGGCTGTAAACACAGTAGCGTGGTGAAGCAATCCGCTCGCTCGCCCAATGGCTGTAAACACAGTAGCGTGGTGAAGCAATCCGCTCGCTCGCCCAATGGCTGTAAACACAGTAGCGTGGTGAAGCAATCCGCTCACTCGCTCGCCCAATGGCTGTAAACACAGTAGCGCGGTGAAGCAATCCACTCGCTCACTCGCCCAATGGCTGTAAACACAGTAGCGCGGTGAAGCAATCCGCTCACTCGCCCAATGGCTGTAAACACAGTAGCGCGGTGAAGCAATCCGCTCGCTCGCCCAATGGCTGTAAACACAGTAGCGTGGTGAAGCAATCCGCTCGCTCGCCCAATGGCTGTAAACACAGTAGCGTGGTGAAGCAATCCGCTCACTCGCTCGCCCAATGGCGGTAAACACAGTAGCGCGGTGAAGCAATCCACTCGCTCACTCGCCCAATGGATGTAAACACAGTAGCGCGGTGAAGCAATCCGCTCGTTCGCCCAATGGCTGTAAACACAGTAGCGTGGTGAAGCAATCCGCTCGTTCACTCGCCCAATGACTGTAAACACAGTAGCGTTGTGAAGCAATCCGCTCGCTCGCCCAATGGCTGTAAACACAGTAGCGTGGTGAAGCAATCCGCTCACTCGCTCGCCCAATGGCTGTAAACAAAGTAGCGTGGTGAAGCAATCCGCTCGCTCGCCCAATGGCTGTAAACACAGTAGCGTGGTGAAGCAATCCGCTCACTCGCTCGCCCAATGGCTGTAAACACAGTAGCGCGGTGAAGCAATCCGCTCGCTCGCCCAATGGCTGTAAACACAGTAGCGCGGTGAAGCAATCCGCTCGCTCGCCCAATGGCTGTAAACACAGTAGCGCGGTGAAGCAATCCGCTCGCTCGCCCAGTGGCTGTAAACACAGTAGCGCGGTGAAGCAATCCGCTCGCTCGCCCAATGGCTGTAAACACAGTAGCGCGGTGAAGCAATCCACTCACTCACTCGCCCAATGGCTGTAAACACAGTAGCGTGGTGAAGCAATGCACTTGCTCACTCACCCAATGGCTGTAAACACAGTACCGTGGTGAAGCAATCCGCTCGCTCGCCCAATGGCTGTAAACACAGTAGCGTGGTGAAGCAATCCGCTCACTCGCTCGCCCAATGGCTGTAAACACAGTAGCGGGGTGAAGCAATCCGCTCACTCGCTCGCCCAATGGCTGTAAACACAGTAGCGTGGTGAAGCAATCCGCTCACTCGCCCAATGGCTGTAAACACAGTAGAATGGTAAAGCAATCCGCTCGCTCGCTCGCCCAATGACTGTAAACACAGTAGCGCGGTGAAGCAATCCGCTCACTCGCCCAATGGTTGTAAACACAGTCGCGCGGTGAAGCAATCCGCTCACTCGCCCAATGGCTGTAAACACAGTAGAATGGTGAAGCAATCCGCTCGCTCGCTCGCCCAATGATTGTAAACACAGTAGCGCGGTGAAGCAATCCGCTCACTCGCCCAATGGCTGTAAACACAGTAGCGTGGTGAAGCAATCCGCTCACTCACTCGCCCAATGGCTGTAAACACAGTAGCGTGGTGAAGCAATCCGCTCACTCGCCCAATGGCTGTAAACACAGTAGCATGGTGAAGCAATCCGCTCGCTCGCCCAATGGCTGTAAACACAGTAGCGTGGTGAAGCAATCCGCTCACTCGCTCGCCCAATGGCTGTAAGCACAGTAGCGCGGTGAGGCAATCCACTCGCTCACTCGCCCAATGGCTGTAAACACAGTAGCGCGATGAAGCAATCCGCTCACTCACTCGCCCAATGGCTGTAAACACAGTAGCGCGGTGAAGCAATCCGCTCCCTCACTCGCCCAATGGCTGTAAACACAGTAGCGCGGTGAAGCAATCCGCTCGCTCGCCCAATGACTGTAAACACAGTAGCGCGGTGAAGCAATCCGCTCACTCGCTCGCCCAATGACTGTAAACACAGTAGCGTGGTGAAGCAATCCGCTCACTCGCTCGCCCAATGGCTGTAAACATAGTAGCGCGGTGAAGCAATCCGCTCGCTCGCTCGCCCAATGACTTTAAACACAGTAGCGTGGTGAAGCAATCCACTCGCTCGCCCAATGGCTGTAAACACAGTAGCGCGGTGAAGCAATCCGCTCGCTCGCCCAATGGCTGTAAACACAGTAGCGTGGTGAAGCAATCCGCTCACTCGCTCGCCCAATGGCTGTAAACACAGTAGCACGGTGAAGCAATCCGCTCGCTCGCCCAATGGCTGTAAACACAGTAGCGCGGTGAAGCAATCCGCTCGCTCGCCCAATGGCTGCAAACACAGTAGCGCGGTGAAGCAATCCGCTCGCTCGCCCAATGGCTGTAAACACAGTAGCGCGGTGAAGCAATCCGCTCGCTCGCCCAGTGGCTGTAAACACAGTAGCGCGGTGAAGCAATCCGCTCGCTCCCCCAATGGCTGTAAACACAGTAGCGCGGTGAGGCAATCCACTCGCTCACTCGCCCAATGGCTGTAAACACAGTAGCGCGATGAAGCAATCCGCTCACTCACTCGCCCAATGGCTGTAAACACAGTAGCGCGGTGAAGCAATCCGCTCCCTCACTCGCCCAATGGCTGTAAACACAGTAGCGCGGTGAAGCAATCCGCTCGCTCGCCCAATGACTGTAAACACAGTAGCGCGGTGAAGCAATCCGCTCACTCGCTCGCCCAATGACTGTAAACACAGTAGCGTGGTGAAGCAATCCGCTCACTCGCTCGCCCAATGGCTGTAAACATAGTAGCGCGGTGAAGCAATCCGCTCGCTCGCTCGCCCAATGACTTTAAACACAGTAGCGTGGTGAAGCAATCCACTCGCTCGCCCAATGGCTGTAAACACAGTAGCGCGGTGAAGCAATCCGCTCGCTCGCCCAATGGCTGTAAACACAGTAGCGTGGTGAAGCAATCCGCTCACTCGCTCGCCCAATGGCTGTAAACACAGTAGCACGGTGAAGCAATCCGCTCGCTCGCCCAATGGCTGTAAACACAGTAGCGCGGTGAAGCAATCCGCTCGCTCGCCCAATGGCTGCAAACACAGTAGCGCGGTGAAGCAATCCGCTCGCTCGCCCAATGGCTGTAAACACAGTAGCGCGGTGAAGCAATCCGCTCGCTCGCCCAGTGGCTGTAAACACAGTAGCGCGGTGAAGCAATCCGCTCGCTCGCCCAATGGCTGTAAACACAGTAGCGCGGTGAAGCAATCCGCTCGCTCGCCCAGTGGCTGTAAACACAGTAGCGCGGTGAAGCAATCCGCTCGCTCCCCCAATGGCTGTAAACACAGTAGCGCGGTGAGGCAATCCACTCGCTCACTCGCCCAATGGCTGTAAACACAGTAGCGCGATGAAGCAATCCGCGCACTCACTCGCCCAATGGCTGTAAACACAGTAGCGCGGTGAAGCAATCCGCTCCCTCACTCGCCCAATGGCTGTAAACACAGTAGCGCGGTGAAGCAATCCGCTCGCTCGCCCAATGACTGTAAACACAGTAGCGCGGTGAAGCAATCCGCTCACTCGCTCGCCCAATGACTGTAAACACAGTAGCGTGGTGAAGCAATCCGCTCACTCGCTCGCCCAATGGCTGTAAACATAGTAGCGCGGTGAAGCAATCCGCTCGCTCGCTCGCCCAATGACTTTAAACACAGTAGCGTGGTGAAGCAATCCACTCGCTCGCCCAATGGCTGTAAACACAGTAGCGCGGTGAAGCAATCCGCTCGCTCGCCCAATGGCTGTAAACACAGTAGCGTGGTGAAGCAATCCGCTCACTCGCTCGCCCAATGGCTGTAAACACAGTAGCACGGTGAAGCAATCCGCTCGCTCGCCCAATGGCTGTAAACACAGTAGCGCGGTGAAGCAATCCGCTCGCTCGCCCAATGGCTGCAAACACAGTAGCGCGGTGAAGCAATCCGCTCGCTCGCCCAATGGCTGTAAACACAGTAGCGCGGTGAAGCAATCCGCTCGCTCGCCCAGTGGCTGTAAACACAGTAGCGCGGTGAAGCAATCCGCTCGCTCCCCCAATGGCTGTAAACACAGTAGCGCGGTGAAGCAATCCACTCACTCACTCGCCCAATGGCTGTAAACACAGTAGCGTGGTGAAGCAATCCACTTGCTCACTCGCCCAATGGCTGTAAACACAGTAGCGTGGTGAAGCAATCCGCTCGCTCGCCCAATGGCTGTAAACACAGTAGCGTGGTGAAGCAATCCGCTCACTCGCTCGCCCAATGGCTGCAAACACAGTAGCGTGGTGAAGCAATCCGCTCACTCGCTCGCCCAATGGCTGTAAACACAGTAGCGTGGTGAAGCAATCCGCTCACTCGCCCAATGGCTGTAAACACAGTAGAATGGTAAAGCAATCCGCTCGCTCGCTCGCCCAATGACTGTAAACACAGTAGCGCGGTGAAGCAATCCGCTCACTCGCCCAATCGTTGTAAACACAGTCGCGCAGTGAAGCAATCCACTCACTCGCCCAATGGCTGTAAACACGGTAGAATGGTGAAGCAATCCGCTCGCTCGCTCGCCCAATGATTGTAAACACAGTAGCGCGGTGAAGCAATCCGCTCACTCGCCCAATGGCTGTAAACACAGTAGCGTGGTTAAGCAATCCGCTCGCTCACCCAATGGCTGTAAACACAGTAGCGTGGTGAAGCAATCCGCTCGCTCGCCCAATGGTTGTAAACACAGTAGCGTGGTGAAGCAATCCGCTCGCTCGCCCAATGGCTGTAAACACAGTAGCGTGGTGAAGCAATCCGCTCACTCGCTCGCCCAATGGCTGTAAACACAGTAGCGCGGTGAAGCAATCCACTCGCTCACTCGCCCAATGGCTGTAAACACAGTAGCGCGGTGAAGCAATCCGCTCACTCGCCCAATGGCTGTAAACACAGTAGCGCGGTGAAGCAATCCGCTCGCTCGCCCAATGGCTGTAAACACAGTAGCGCGGTGAAGCAATCCGCTCGCTCGCCCAGTGGCTGTAAACACAGTAGCGCGGTGAAGCAATCCGCTCGCTCCCCCAATGGCTGTAAACACAGTAGCGCGGTGAGGCAATCCACTCGCTCACTCGCCCAATGGCTGTAAACACAGTAGCGCGATGAAGCAATCCGCTCACTCACTCGCCCAATGGCTGTAAACACAGTAGCGCGGTGAAGCAATCCGCTCCCTCACTCGCCCAATGGCTGTAAACACAGTAGCGCGGTGAAGCAATCCGCTCGCTCGCCCAATGACTGTAAACACAGTAGCGCGGTGAAGCAATCCGCTCACTCGCTCGCCCAATGACTGTAAACACAGTAGCGTGGTGAAGCAATCCGCTCACTCGCTCGCCCAATGGCTGTAAACATAGTAGCGCGGTGAAGCAATCCGCTCGCTCGCTCGCCCAATGACTTTAAACACAGTAGCGTGGTGAAGCAATCCACTCGCTCGCCCAATGGCTGTAAACACAGTAGCGCGGTGAAGCAATCCGCTCGCTCGCCCAATGGCTGTAAACACAGTAGCGTGGTGAAGCAATCCGCTCACTCGCTCGCCCAATGGCTGTAAACACAGTAGCACGGTGAAGCAATCCGCTCGCTCGCCCAATGGCTGTAAACACAGTAGCGCGGTGAAGCAATCCGCTCGCTCGCCCAATGGCTGCAAACACAGTAGCGCGGTGAAGCAATCCGCTCGCTCGCCCAATGGCTGTAAACACAGTAGCGCGGTGAAGCAATCCGCTCGCTCGCCCAGTGGCTGTAAACACAGTAGCGCGGTGAAGCAATCCGCTCGCTCCCCCAATGGCTGTAAACACAGTAGCGCGGTGAAGCAATCCACTCACTCACTCGCCCAATGGCTGTAAACACAGTAGCGTGGTGAAGCAATCCACTTGCTCACTCGCCCAATGGCTGTAAACACAGTAGCGTGGTGAAGCAATCCGCTCGCTCGCCCAATGGCTGTAAACACAGTAGCGTGGTGAAGCAATCCGCTCACTCGCTCGCCCAATGGCTGCAAACACAGTAGCGTGGTGAAGCAATCCGCTCACTCGCTCGCCCAATGGCTGTAAACACAGTAGCGTGGTGAAGCAATCCGCTCACTCGCCCAATGGCTGTAAACACAGTAGAATGGTAAAGCAATCCGCTCGCTCGCTCGCCCAATGACTGTAAACACAGTAGCGCGGTGAAGCAATCCGCTCACTCGCCCAATGGTTGTAAACACAGTCGCGCGGTGAAGCAATCCACTCACTCGCCCAATGGCTGTAAACACGGTAGAATGGTGAAGCAATCCGCTCGCTCGCTCGCCCAATGATTGTAAACACAGTAGCGCGGTGAAGCAATCCGCTCACTCGCCCAATGGCTGTAAACACAGTAGCGTGGTTAAGCAATCCGCTCGCTCGCCCAATGGCTGTAAACACAGTAGCGTGGTGAAGCAATCCGCTCGCTCGCCCAATGGTTGTAAACACAGTAGCGTGGTGAAGCAATCCGCTCGCTCGCCCAATGGCTGTAAACACAGTAGCGTGGTGAAGCAATCCGCTCACTCGCTCGCCCAATGGCTGTAAACACAGTAGCGCGGTGAAGCAATCCACTCGCTCACTCGCCCAATGGCTGTAAACACAGTAGCGCGGTGAAGCAATCCGCTCACTCGCCCAATGGCTGTAAACACAGTAGCGCGGTGAAGCAATCCGCTCGCTCGCCCAATGGCTGTAAACACAGTAGCGTGGTGAAGCAATCCGCTCGCTCGCCCAATGGCTGTAAACACAGTAGCGTGGTGAAGCAATCCGCTCACTCGCTCGCCCAATGGCTTTAAACACAGTAGCGCGGTGAAGCAATCCACTCGCTCACTCGCCCAATGGCTGTAAACACAGTAGCGCGGTGAAGCAGTCCGCTCGTTCGCCCAATGGCTGTAAACACAGTAGCGTGGTGAAGCAATCCGCTCACTCACTCGCCCAATGACTTTAAACACAGTAGCGTGGTGAAGCAATCCGCTCACTCGCTCGCCCAATGACTTTAAACACAGTAGCGTGGTGAAGCAATCCGCTCGCTCGCCCAATGGCTGTAAACACAGTAGCGCGGTGAAGCAATCCGCTCGCTCGCCCAATGGCTGTAAGCACAGTAGCGTGGTGAAGCAATCCGGTCACTCGCTCGCCCAATGGCTGTAAACACAGTAGCGCGGTGAAGCAATCCACTCGCTCACTCGCCCAATGGCTGTAAACACAGTAGCGCGGTGAAGCAATCCGCTCACTCGCCCAATGGCTGTAAACACAGTAGCGTGGTGAAGCAATCCGCTCGCTCGCCCAATGGCTGTAAACACAGTAGCGTGGTGAAGCAATCCGCTCGCTCGCCCAATGGCTGTAAACACAGTAGCGTGGTGAAGCAATCCGCTCACTCGCTCGCCCAATGGCTGTAAACACAGTAGCGCGGTGAAGCAATCCACTCGCTCACTCGCCCAATGGCTGTAAACACAGTAGCGCGGTGAAGCAATCCGCTCACTCGCCCAATGGCTGTAAACACAGTAGCGCGGTGAAGCAATCCGCTCGCTCGCCCAATGGCTGTAAACACAGTAGCGTGGTGAAGCAATCCGCTCGCTCGCCCAATGGCTGTAAACACAGTAGCGTGGTGAAGCAATCCGCTCACTCGCTCGCCCAATGGCGGTAAACACAGTAGCGCGGTGAAGCAATCCACTCGCTCACTCGCCCAATGGATGTAAACACAGTAGCGCGGTGAAGCAATCCGCTCGTTCGCCCAATGGCTGTAAACACAGTAGCGTGGTGAAGCAATCCGCTCGTTCACTCGCCCAATGACTGTAAACACAGTAGCGTTGTGAAGCAATCCGCTCGCTCGCCCAATGGCTGTAAACACAGTAGCGTGGTGAAGCAATCCGCTCACTCGCTCGCCCAATGGCTGTAAACAAAGTAGCGTGGTGAAGCAATCCGCTCGCTCGCCCAATGGCTGTAAACACAGTAGCGTGGTGAAGCAATCCGCTCACTCGCTCGCCCAATGGCTGTAAACACAGTAGCGCGGTGAAGCAATCCGCTCGCTCGCCCAATGGCTGTAAACACAGTAGCGCGGTGAAGCAATCCGCTCGCTCGCCCAATGGCTGTAAACACAGTAGCGCGGTGAAGCAATCCGCTCGCTCGCCCAGTGGCTGTAAACACAGTAGCGCGGTGAAGCAATCCGCTCGCTCGCCCAATGGCTGTAAACACAGTAGCGCGGTGAAGCAATCCACTCACTCACTCGCCCAATGGCTGTAAACACAGTAGCGTGGTGAAGCAATGCACTTGCTCACTCACCCAATGGCTGTAAACACAGTACCGTGGTGAAGCAATCCGCTCGCTCGCCCAATGGCTGTAAACACAGTAGCGTGGTGAAGCAATCCGCTCACTCGCTCGCCCAATGGCTGTAAACACAGTAGCGGGGTGAAGCAATCCGCTCACTCGCTCGCCCAATGGCTGTAAACACAGTAGCGTGGTGAAGCAATCCGCTCACTCGCCCAATGGCTGTAAACACAGTAGAATGGTAAAGCAATCCGCTCGCTCGCTCGCCCAATGACTGTAAACACAGTAGCGCGGTGAAGCAATCCGCTCACTCGCCCAATGGTTGTAAACACAGTCGCGCGGTGAAGCAATCCGCTCACTCGCCCAATGGCTGTAAACACAGTAGAATGGTGAAGCAATCCGCTCGCTCGCTCGCCCAATGATTGTAAACACAGTAGCGCGGTGAAGCAATCCGCTCACTCGCCCAATGGCTGTAAACACAGTAGCGTGGTGAAGCAATCCGCTCACTCACTCGCCCAATGGCTGTAAACACAGTAGCGTGGTGAAGCAATCCGCTCACTCGCCCAATGGCTGTAAACACAGTAGCATGGTGAAGCAATCCGCTCGCTCGCCCAATGGCTGTAAACACAGTAGCGTGGTGAAGCAATCCGCTCACTCGCTCGCCCAATGGCTGTAAGCACAGTAGCGCGGTGAGGCAATCCACTCGCTCACTCGCCCAATGGCTGTAAACACAGTAGCGCGATGAAGCAATCCGCTCACTCACTCGCCCAATGGCTGTAAACACAGTAGCGCGGTGAAGCAATCCGCTCCCTCACTCGCCCAATGGCTGTAAACACAGTAGCGCGGTGAAGCAATCCGCTCGCTCGCCCAATGACTGTAAACACAGTAGCGCGGTGAAGCAATCCGCTCACTCGCTCGCCCAATGACTGTAAACACAGTAGCGTGGTGAAGCAATCCGCTCACTCGCTCGCCCAATGGCTGTAAACATAGTAGCGCGGTGAAGCAATCCGCTCGCTCGCTCGCCCAATGACTTTAAACACAGTAGCGTGGTGAAGCAATCCACTCGCTCGCCCAATGGCTGTAAACACAGTAGCGCGGTGAAGCAATCCGCTCGCTCGCCCAATGGCTGTAAACACAGTAGCGTGGTGAAGCAATCCATTCACTCACTCGCCCAATGGCTGTAAACACAGTAGCGTGGTGAAGCAATCCACTCACTCACTCGCCCAATGGCTGTAAACACAGTAGCGGGGTGAAGCAATCCGCTCGCTCGCCCAATGATTGTAAACACAGTAGCGCGGTGAAGCAATCCGCTCACTCGCTCGCCCAATGACTGTAAACACAGTAGCGTGGTGAAGCAATCCGCTCACTCGCTCGCCCAATGGCTGTAAACACAGTAGCGCGGTGAAGCAATCCGCTCGCTCGCTCGCCCAATGACTTTAAACACAGTAGCGTGGTGAAGCAATCCGCTCGCTCGCCCAATGGCTGTAAACACAGTAGCACGGTGAAGCAATCCGCTCGCTCGCCCAATGGCTGTAAACACAGTAGCGTGGTGAAGCAATCCGCTCACTCGCTCGCCCAATGGCTGTAAACACAGTAGCGCGGTGAAGCAATCCACTCGCTCACTCGCCCAATGGCTGTAAACACAGTAGCGCGGTGAAGCAATCCGCTCACTCGCCCAATGGCTGTAAACACAGTAGCGTGGTGAAGCAATCCACTCGCTCGCCCAATGGCTGTAAACACAGTAGCGTGGTGAAGCAATCCGCTCACTCGCTCGCCCAATGGCTGTAAACACAGTAGCGCGGTGAAGCAATCCACTCGCTCACTCGCCCAATGGCTGTAAACACAGTAGCGAGGTGAAGCAATCCGCTCACTCGCCCAATGGCTGTAAACACAGTAGCGCGGTGAAGCAATCCGCTCGCTCGCCCAATGGCTGTAAACACAGTAGCGTGGTGAAGCAATCCGCTCGCTCGCCCAATGGCTGTAAACACAGTAGCGTGGTGAAGCAATCCGCTCACTCGCTCGCCCAATGGCTGTAAACACAGTAGCGCGGTGAAGCAATCCACTCGCTCACTCGCCCAATGGCTGTAAACACAGTAGCGCGGTGAAGCAATCCGCTCGTTCGCCCAATGGCTGTAAACACAGTAGCGTGGTGAAGCAATCCGCTCACTCGCTCGCCCAGTGGCTGTAAACACAGTAGCGCGGTGAAGCAATCCACTCGCTCACTCGCCCAATGGCTGTAAACACAGTAGCGCAGTGAAGCAATCCGCTCGTTCGCCCAATGGCTGTAAACACAGTAGCGTGGTGAAGCAATCCGCTCGTTCACTCGCCCAATGACTGTAAACACAGTAGCGTTGTGAAGCAATCTGCTCGCTCGCCCAATGGCTGTAAACACAGTAGTGTGGTGAAGCAATCCGCTCACTCGCTCGCCCAATGGCTGTAAACAAAGTAGCGTGGTGAAGCAATCCGCTCGCTCGCCCAATGGATGTAAACACAGTAGCGTGGTGAAGCAATCCGCTCACTCGCTCGCCCAATGGCTGTAAACACAGTAGCGCGGTGAAGCAATCCGCTCGCTCGCCCAATGGCTGTAAACACAGTAGCGCGGTGAAGCAATCCACTCGCTCGCCCAATGGCTGTAAACACAGTAGCGCGGTGAAGCAATCCGCTCGCTCGCCCAATGGCTGTAAAAAAAGTCGCGCGGTGAAGCAATCCGCTCGCTCGCCCAATGGCTGTAAACACAGTAGCGTGGTGAAGCAATCCGCTCACTCGCTCGCCCAATGGCTGTAAACACAGTAGCGCGGTGAAGCAATCCACTCGCTCACTCGCCCAATGGCTGTAAACACAGTAGCGCGGTGAAGCAATCTGCTCACTCGCCCAATGGCTGTAAACACAGTAGCGTGGTGAAGCAATCCACTCACTCACTCGCCCAATGGCTGTAAACACAGTAGCGTGGTGAAGCAATCCACTCACTCACTCGCCCAATGGCTGTAAACACAGTAGCGCGGTGAAGCAATCCGCTCCCTCACTCGCCCAATGGCTGTAAACACAGTAGCGCGGTGAAGCAATCCGCTCGCTCGCCCAATGACTGTAAACACAGTAGCGCGGTGAAGCAATCCGCTCACTCGCTCGCCCAATGACTGTAAACGCAGTAGCGTGCTGAAGCAATCCGCTCACTCGCTTGCCCAATGGCTGTAAACACAGTAGCGCGGTGAAGCAATCCGCTCGCTCGCCCAAAGACTGTAAACACAGTAGCGCGGTGAAGCAATCCGCTCGCTCGCCCAATGGCTGTAAACAGAGTAGCGTGGTGAAGCAATCCGCTCACTCGCTCGCCCAATGGCTGTAAACACAGTAGCGCGGTGAAGCAATCCACTCGCTCACTCGCCCAATGGCTGTAAACACAGTAGCGCGGTGAAGCAATCCGCTCACTCGCCCAATGGCTGTAAACACAGTAGCGTGGTGAAGCAATCCGCTCGCTCGCCCAATGGCTGTAAACACAGTAGCGTGGTGAAGCAATCCGCTCGCTCGCCCAATGGCTGTAAACACAGTAGCGTGGTGAAGCAATCCGCTCACTCGCTCGCCCAATGGCTGTAAACACAGTAGCGTGGTGAAGCAATCCACTCGCTCACTCGCCCAATGGCTGTAAACACAGTAGCGCGGTGAAGCAATCCGCTCACTCGCCCAATGGCTGTAAAGACAATAGCGCGGTGAAGCAATCCGCTCGCTCGCCCAATGGCTGTAAACAGAGTAGCGTGGTGAAGCAATCCGCTCACTCGCTCGCCCAATGGCTGTAAACACAGTAGCGCGGTGAAGCAATCCACTCGCTCACTCGCCCAATGGCTGTAAACACAGTAGCGCGGTGAAGCAATCCGCTCACTCGCCCAATGGCTGTAAACACAGTAGCGTGGTGAAGCAATCCGCTCGCTCGCCCAATGGCTGTAAACACAGTAGCGTGGTGAAGCAATCCGCTCGCTCGCCCAATGGCTGTAAACACAGTAGCGGGGTGAAGCAATCCACTCGCTCACTCGCCCAATGGCTGTAAACACAGTAGCGCGGTGAAGCAATCTGCTCACTCGCAGAATGGCTGTAAACACAGTAGCGCGGTGAAGCAATCCGCTCGCTCGCCCAATGGCTGTAAACACAGTAGCGTGGTGAAGCAATCCGCTCGCTCGCCCAATGGCTGTAAACACAGTAGCGTGGTGAAGCAATCCGCTCACTCGCTCGCCCAATGGCTGTAAACACAGTAGCGCGGTGAAGCAATCCACTCGCTCACTCGCCCAATGGATGTAAACACAGTAGCGCGGTGAAGCAATCCGCTCGTTCGCCCAATGGCTGTAAACACAGTAGCGTGGTGAAGCAATCCGCTCGTTCACTCGCCCAATGACTGTAAACACAGTAGCGTTGTGAAGCAATCCGCTCACTCGCCCAATGGCTGTAAACACAGTAGCGTGGTGAAGCAATCCGCTCACTCGCTCGCCCAATGGCTGTAAACAAAGTAGCGTGGTGAAGCAATCCGCTCGCTCGCCCAATGGCTGTAAACACAGTAGCGTGGTGAAGCAATCCGCTCACTCGCTCGCCCAATGGCTGTAAACACAGTAGCGCGGTGAAGCAATCCGCTCGCTCGCCCAATGGCTGTAAACACAGTAGCGCGGTGAAGCAATCCGCTCGCTCGCCCAATGGCTGTAAACACAGTAGCGCGGTGAAGCAATCCGCTCGCTCGCCCAGTGGCTGGAGACACAGTAGCGCGGTGAAGCAATCCGCTCACTCACTCGCCCAATGGCTGTAAACACAGTAGCGTGGTGAAGCAATCCACTTGCTCACTCGCCCAATGGCTGTAAACACAGTAGCGTGGTGAAGCAATCCGCTCGCTCGCCCAATGGTTGTAAACACAGCAGCGTGGTGAAGCAATCCGCTCACTCGCTCGCCCAATGGCTGTAAACACAGTAGCGTGGTGAAGCAATCCGCTCACTCGCCCAATGTCTGTAAACACAGTAGAACGGTAAAGCAATCCGCTCGCTCGCTCGCCCAATGACTGTAAACACAGTAGCGCGGTGAAGCAATCCGCTCACTCGCCCAATGGTTGTAAACACAGTCGCGCGGTGAAGCAATCCGCTCACTCGCCCAATGGCTGTAAACACAGTAGAATGGTGAAGCAATCCGCTCGCTCGCTCGCCCAATGATTGTAAACACAGTAGCGCGGTGAAGCAATCCGCTCACTCGCCCAATGGCTGTAAACACAGTAGCGTGGTGAAGCAATCCGCTCACTCACTCGCCCAATGGCTGTAAACACAGTAGCGTGGTGAAGCAATCCGCTCACTCGCCCAATGGCTGTAAACACAGTAGCATGGTGAAGCAATCCGCTCGCTCGCCCAATGGCTGTAAACACAGTAGCGTGGTGAAGCAATCCGCTCACTCGCTCGCCCAATGGCTGTAAGCACAGTAGCGCGGTGAGGCAATCCACTCGCTCACTCGCCCAATGGCTGTAAACACAGTAGCGCGATGAAGCAATCCGCTCACTCACTCGCCCAATGGCTGTAAACACAGTAGCGCGGTGAAGCAATCCGCTCCCTCACTCGCCCAATGGCTGTAAACACAGTAGCGCGGTGAAGCAATCCGCTCGCTCGCCCAATGACTGTTAACACAGTAGCGCGGTGAAGCAATCCGCTCACTCGCTCGCCCAATGACTGTAAACACAGTAGCGTGGTGAAGCAATCCGCTCACTCGCTCGCCCAATGGCTGTAAACATAGTAGCGCGGTGAAGCAATCCGCTCGCTCGCTCGCCCAATGACTTTAAACACAGTAGCGTGGTGAAGCAATCCACTCGCTCGCCCAATGGCAGTAAACACAGTAGCGCGGTGAAGCAATCCGCTCGCTCGCCCAATGGCTGTAAACACAGTCGCGTGGTGAAGCAATCCGCTCACTCGCTCGCCCAATGGCTGTAAACACAGTAGCACGGTGAAGCAATCCGCTCGCTCGCCCAATGGCTGTACACACAGTAGCGCGGTGAAGCAATCCGCTCGCTCGCCCAATGGCTGCAAACACAGTAGCGCGGTGAAGCAATCTGCTCGCTCGCCCAATGGCTGTAAACACAGTAGCGCGGTGAAGCAATCCGCTCGCTCGCCCAGTGGCTGTAAACACAGTAGCGCGGTGAAGCAATCCGCTCGCTCCCCCAATGGCTGTAAACACAGTAGCGCGGTGAAGCAATCCACTCACTCACTCGCCCAATGGCTGTAAACACAGTAGCGTGGTGAAGCAATCCACTTGCTCACTCGCCCAATGGCTGTAAACACAGTAGCGTGGTGAAGCAATCCGCTCGCTCGCCCAATGGCTGTAAACACAGTAGCGTGGTGAAGCAATCCGCTCACTCGCTCGCCCAATGGCTGCAAACACAGTAGCGTGGTGAAGCAATCCGCTCACTCGCTCGCCCAATGGCTGTAAACACAGTAGCGTGGTGAAGCAATCCGCTCACTCGCCCAATGGCTGTAAACACAGTAGAATGGTAAAGCAATCCGCTCGCTCGCTCGCCCAATGACTGTAAACACAGTAGCGCGGTGAAGCAATCCGCTCACTCGCCCAATGGTTGTAAACACAGTCGCGCGGTGAAGCAATCCACTCACTCGCCCAATGGCTGTAAACACGGTAGAATGGTGAAGCAATCCGCTCGCTCGCTCGCCCAATGATTGTAAACACAGTAGCGCGGTGAAGCAATCCGCTCACTCGCCCAATGGCTGTAAACACAGTAGCGTGGTTAAGCAATCCGCTCGCTCGCCCAATGGCTGTAAACACAGTAGCGTGGTGAAGCAATCCGCTCGCTCGCCCAATGGTTGTAAACACAGTAGCGTGGTGAAGCAATCCGCTCGCTCGCCCAATGGCTGTAAACACAGTAGCGTGGTGAAGCAATCCGCTCACTCGCTCGCCCAATGGCTGTAAACACAGTAGCGCGGTGAAGCAATCCACTCGCTCACTCGCCCAATGGCTGTAAACACAGTAGCGCGGTGAAGCAATCCGCTCACTCGCCCAATGGCTGTAAACACAGTAGCGCGGTGAAGCAATCCGCTCGCTCGCCCAATGGCTGTAAACACAGTAGCGTGGTGAAGCAATCCGCTCGCTCGCCCAATGGCTGTAAACACAGTAGCGTGGTGAAGCAATCCGCTCACTCGCTCGCCCAATGGCTTTAAACACAGTAGCGCGGTGAAGCAATCCACTCGCTCACTCGCCCAATGGCTGTAAACACAGTAGCGCGGTGAAGCAGTCCGCTCGTTCGCCCAATGGCTGTAAACACAGTAGCGTGGTGAAGCAATCCGCTCACTCACTCGCCCAATGACTTTAAACACAGTAGCGTGGTGAAGCAATCCGCTCACTCGCTCGCCCAATGACTTTAAACACAGTAGCGTGGTGAAGCAATCCGCTCTATCGCCCAATGGCTGTAAACACAGTAGCGCGGTGAAGCAATCCGCTCGCTCGCCCAATGGCTGTAAGCACAGTAGCGTGGTGAAGCAATCCGGTCACTCGCTCGCCCAATGGCTGTAAACACAGTAGCGCGGTGAAGCAATCCACTCGCTCACTCGCCCAATGGCTGTAAACACAGTAGCGCGGTGAAGCAATCCGCTCACTCGCCCAATGGCTGTAAACACAGTAGCGTGGTGAAGCAATCCGCTCGCTCGCCCAATGGCTGTAAACACAGTAGCGTGGTGAAGCAATCCGCTCGCTCGCCCAATGGCTGTAAACACAGTAGCGTGGTGAAGCAATCCGCTCACTCGCTCGCCCAATGGCTGTAAACACAGTAGCGCGGTGAAGCAATCCACTCGCTCACTCGCCCAATGGCTGTAAACACAGTAGCGCGGTGAAGCAATCCGCTCACTCGCCCAATGGCTGTAAACACAGTAGCGCGGTGAAGCAATCCGCTCGCTCGCCCAATGGCTGTAAACACAGTAGCGTGGTGAAGCAATCCGCTCGCTCGCCCAATGGCTGTAAACACAGTAGCGTGGTGAAGCAATCCGCTCACTCGCTCGCCCAATGGCTGTAAACACAGTAGCGCGGTGAAGCAATCCACTCGCTCACTCGCCCAATGGATGTAAACACAGTAGCGCGGTGAAGCAATCCGCTCGTTCGCCCAATGGCTGTAAACACAGTAGCGTGGTGAAGCAATCCGCTCGTTCACTCGCCCAATGACTGTAAACACAGTAGCGTTGTGAAGCAATCCGCTCGCTCGCCCAATGGCTGTAAACACAGTAGCGTGGTGAAGCAATCCGCTCACTCGCTCGCCCAATGGCTGTAAACAAAGTAGCGTGGTGAAGCAATCCGCTCGCTCGCCCAATGGCTGTAAACACAGTAGCGTGGTGAAGCAATCCGCTCACTCGCTCGCCCAATGGCTGTAAACACAGTAGCGCGGTGAAGCAATCCGCTCGCTCGCCCAATGGCTGTAAACACAGTAGCGCGGTGAAGCAATCCGCTCGCTCGCCCAATGGCTGTAAACACAGTAGCGCGGTGAAGCAATCCGCTCGCTCGCCCAGTGGCTGTAAACACAGTAGCGCGGTGAAGCAATCCGCTCGCTCGCCCAATGGCTGTAAACACAGTAGCGCGGTGAAGCAATCCACTCACTCACTCGCCCAATGGCTGTAAACACAGTAGCGTGGTGAAGCAATGCACTTGCTCACTCACCCAATGGCTGTAAACACAGTACCGTGGTGAAGCAATCCGCTCGCTCGCCCAATGGCTGTAAACACAGTAGCGTGGTGAAGCAATCCGCTCACTCGCTCGCCCAATGGCTGTAAACACAGTAGCGGGGTGAAGCAATCCGCTCACTCGCTCGCCCAATGGCTGTAAACACAGTAGCGTGGTGAAGCAATCCGCTCACTCGCCCAATGGCTGTAAACACAGTAGAATGGTAAAGCAATCCGCTCGCTCGCTCGCCCAATGACTGTAAACACAGTAGCGCGGTGAAGCAATCCGCTCACTCGCCCAATGGTTGTAAACACAGTCGCGCGGTGAAGCAATCCGCTCACTCGCCCAATGGCTGTAAACACAGTAGAATGGTGAAGCAATCCGCTCGCTCGCTCGCCCAATGATTGTAAACACAGTAGCGCGGTGAAGCAATCCGCTCACTCGCCCAATGGCTGTAAACACAGTAGCGTGGTGAAGCAATCCGCTCACTCACTCGCCCAATGGCTGTAAACACAGTAGCGTGGTGAAGCAATCCGCTCACTCGCCCAATGGCTGTAAACACAGTAGCATGGTGAAGCAATCCGCTCGCTCGCCCAATGGCTGTAAACACAGTAGCGTGGTGAAGCAATCCGCTCACTCGCTCGCCCAATGGCTGTAAGCACAGTAGCGCGGTGAGGCAATCCACTCGCTCACTCGCCCAATGGCTGTAAACACAGTAGCGCGATGAAGCAATCCGCTCACTCACTCGCCCAATGGCTGTAAACACAGTAGCGCGGTGAAGCAATCCGCTCCCTCACTCGCCCAATGGCTGTAAACACAGTAGCGCGGTGAAGCAATCCGCTCGCTCGCCCAATGACTGTAAACACAGTAGCGCGGTGAAGCAATCCGCTCACTCGCTCGCCCAATGACTGTAAACACAGTAGCGTGGTGAAGCAATCCGCTCACTCGCTCGCCCAATGGCTGTAAACATAGTAGCGCGGTGAAGCAATCCGCTCGCTCGCTCGCCCAATGACTTTAAACACAGTAGCGTGGTGAAGCAATCCACTCGCTCGCCCAATGGCTGTAAACACAGTAGCGCGGTGAAGCAATCCGCTCGCTCGCCCAATGGCTGTAAACACAGTAGCGTGGTGAAGCAATCCACTCACTCACTCGCCCAATGGCTGTAAACACAGTAGCGGGGTGAAGCAATCCGCTCGCTCGCCCAATGATTGTAAACACAGTAGCGCGGTGAAGCAATCCGCTCACTCGCTCGCCCAATGACTGTAAACACAGTAGCGTGGTGAAGCAATCCGCTCACTCGCTCGCCCAATGGCTGTAAACACATTAGCGCGGTGAAGCAATCCGCTCGCTCGCTCGCCCAATGACTTTAAACACAGTAGCGTGGTGAAGCAATCCGCTCGCTCGCCCAATGGCTGTAAACACAGTAGCACGGTGAAGCAATCCGCTCGCTCGCCCAATGGCTGTAAACACAGTAGCGTGGTGAAGCAATCCGCTCACTCGCTCGCCCAATGGCTGTAAACACAGTAGCGCGGTGAAGCAATCCACTCGCTCACTCGCCCAATGGCTGTAAACACAGTAGCGCGGTGAAGCAATCCGCTCACTCGCCCAATGGCTGTAAACACAGTAGCGTGGTGAAGCAATCCACTCGCTCGCCCAATGGCTGTAAACACAGTAGCGTGGTGAAGCAATCCGCTCACTCGCTCGCCCAATGGCTGTAAACACAGTAGCGCGGTGAAGCAATCCACTCGCTCACTCGCCCAATGGCTGTAAACACAGTAGCGAGGTGAAGCAATCCGCTCACTTGCCCAATGGCTGTAAACACAGTAGCGCGGTGAAGCAATCCGCTCGCTCGCCCAATGGCTGTAAACACAGTAGCGTGGTGAAGCAATCCGCTCGCTCGCCCAATGGCTGTAAACACAGTAGCGTGGTGAAGCAATCCGCTCACTCGCTCGCCCAATGGCTGTAAACACAGTAGCGCGGTGAAGCAATCCACTCGCTCACTCGCCCAATGGCTGTAAACACAGTAGCGCGGTGAAGCAATCCGCTCGTTCGCCCAATGGCTGTAAACACAGTAGCGTGGTGAAGCAATCCGCTCACTCGCTCGCCCAGTGGCTGTAAACACAGTAGCGCGGTGAAGCAATCCACTCGCTCACTCGCCCAATGGCTGTAAACACAGTAGCGCAGTGAAGCAATCCGCTCGTTCGCCCAATGGCTGTAAACACAGTAGCGTGGTGAAGCAATCCGCTCGTTCACTCGCCCAATGACTGTAAACACAGTAGCGTTGTGAAGCAATCTGCTCGCTCGCCCAATGGCTGTAAACACAGTAGTGTGGTGAAGCAATCCGCTCGCTCGCTCGCCCAATGACATTAAACACAGTAGCGTGGTGAAGCAATCCACTCGCTCGCCCAATGGCTGTAAACACAGTAGCGCGGTGAAGCAATCCGCTCGCTCGGCCAATGGCTGTAAACACAGTAGCGTGGTGAAGCAATCCGCTCACTCGCTCGCCCAATGGCTGTAAACACAGTAGCGCGGTGAAGCAATCCACTCGCTCACTCGCCCAATGGCTGTAAACACAGTAGCGCGGTGAAGCAATCCGCTCACTCGCCCAATGGCTGTAAACACAGTAGCGTGGTGAAGCAATCCACTCACTCACTCACCCAATGGCTGTAAACACAGTAGCGTGGTGAAGCAATCCACTCACTCACTCGCCCAATGGCTGTAAACACAGTAGCGCGGTGAAGCAATCCGCTCCCTCACTCGCCCAATGGCTGTAAACACAGTAGCGCGGTAAAGCAATCCGCTCGCTCGCCCAATGACTGTAAACACAGTAGCGCGGTGAAGCAATCCGCTCACTCGCTCGCCCAATGACTGTAAACACAGTAGCGTGGTGAAGCAATCCGCTCACTCGCTCGCCCAATGGCTGTAAACACAGTAGCGCGGTGAAGCAATCCGCTCGCTCGCTCGCCCATTGACTTTAAACACAGTAGCGTGGTGAAGCAATCCGCTCGCTTGCCCAATGGCTGTAAACACAGTAGCGCGGTGAAGCAATCCGCTCGCTCGCCCAATGGCTGTAAACACAGTAGCGTGGTGAAGCAATCCGCTCACTCGCTCGCCCAATGGCTGTAAACACAGTAGCGCGGTGAAGCAATCCACTCGCTCACTCGCCCAATGGCTGTAAACACAGTAGCGCGGTGAAGCAATCCGCTCACTCGCCCAATGGCTGTAAACACAGTAGCGTGGTGAAGCAATCCGCTCGCTCGCCCAATGGCTGTAAACACAGTAGCGTGGTGACGCAATCCGCTCACTCGCTCGCCCAATGGCTGTAAACACAGTAGCGCGGTGAAGCAATCCGCTCGCTCGCCCAATGGCTGTAAACACAGTAGCGTGGTGAAGCAATCCGCTCACTCGCTCGCCCAATGGCTGTAAACACAGTAGCGCGGTGAAGCAATCCACTCGCTCACTCGCCCAATGGCTGTAAACACAGTAGCGAGGTGAAGCAATCCGCTCACTCGCCCAATGGCTGTAAACACAGTAGCGCGGTGAAGCAATCCGCTCGTTCGCCCAATGGCTGTAAACACAGTAGCGTGTTGAAGCAATCCGCTCACTCGCTCGCATAATGGCTGTAAACACAGTAGCGCGGTGAAGCAATCCACTCGCTCACTCGCCCAATGGATGTAAACACAGTAGCGCGGTGAAGCAATCCGCTCGTTCGCCCAATGGCTGTAAACACAGTAGCGTGGTGAAGCAATCCGCTCGTTCACTCGCCCAATGACTGTAAACACAGTAGCGTTGTGAAGCAATCCGCTCGCTCGCCCAATGGCTGTAAACACAGTAGCGTGGTGAAGCAATCCGCTCACTCGCTCGCCCAATGGCTGTAAACAAAGTAGCGTGGTGAAGCAATCCGCTCGCTCGCCCAATGGCTGTAAACACAGTAGCGTGGTGAAGCAATCCGCTCACTTGCTCGCCCAATGGCTGTAAACACAGTAGCGCGGTGAAGCAATCCGCTCGCTCGCCCAATGGCTGTAAACAAAGTAGCGCGGTGAAGCAATCCGCTCGCTCGCCCAATGGCTGTAAACACAGTAGCGCGGTGAAGCAATCCGCTCGCTCGCCCAATGGCTGTAAACACAGTAGCGCGGTGAAGCAATCCACTCACTCACTCGCCCAATGGCTGTAAACACAGTAGCGTGGTGAAGCAATCCACTCGCTCACTCGCCCAATGGCTGTAAACACAGTAGCGTGGTGAAGCAATCCGCTCGCTCGCCCAATGGCTGTAAACACAGTAGCGTGGTGAAGCAATCCGCTCACTCGCTCGCCCAATGGCTGTAAACACAGTAGCGTAGTGAAGCAATCCGCTCACTCGCTCGCCCAATGGCTGTAAACACAGTAGCGTGGTGAAGCAATCCGCTCACTCGCCCAATGGCTGTAAACACAGTAGAATGGTAAAGCAATCCGCTCGCTCACTCGCCCAATGACTGTAAACAAAGTAGCGCGGTGAAGCAATCCGCTCACTCGCCCAATGGTTGTAAACACAGTCTCGCGGTGAAGCAATCCGCTCACTCGCCCAATGGCTGTAAACACAGTAGAATGGTGAAGCAATCCGGTCGCTCGCTCGCCCAATGATTGTAAACACAGTAGCGCGGTGAAGCAATCCGCTCACTCGCCCAATGGCTGTAAACACAGTAGCGTGGTGAAGCAATCCGCTCACTCACTCGCCCAATGGCTGTAAACACAGTAGCATGGTGAAGCAATCCGCTCGCTCGCCCAATGGCTGTAAACACAGTAGCGTGGTGAAGCAATCCGCTCGCTCGCCCAATGGCTGTAAACACAGTAGCGTGGTGAAGCAATCCGCTCACTCGCTCGCCCAATGGCTGTAAGCACAGTAGCGCGGTGAGGCAATCCACTCGCTCACTCGCCCAATGGCTGTAAACACAGTAGCGCGATGAAGCAATCCGCTCACTCACTCGCCCAATGGCTGTAAACACAGTAGCGCGGTGAAGCAATCCGCTCCCTCACTCGCCCAATGGCTGTAAACACAGTAGCGCGGTGAAGCAATCCGCTCGCTCGCCCAATGATTGTAAACACAGTAGCGCGGTGAAGCAATGCGCTCACTCGCTCGCCCAATGACTGTAAACACAGTAGCGTGGTGAAGCAATCCGCTCACTCGCTCGCCCAATGGCTGTAAACACAGTAGCGAGGTGAAGCAATCCGCTCGCTCGCCCAATGGCTGTAAACACAGTAGCGTGGTGAAGCAATCCGCTCACTCGCTCGCCCAATGGCTGTAAACACAGTAGCACGGTGAAGCAATCCACTCGCTCACTCGCCCAATGGCTGTAAACACAGTAGCGCGGTGAAGCAATCCGCTCACTCGCCCAATGGCTGTAAACACAGTAGCGTGGTGAAGCAATCCACTCACTCACTCGCCCAATGGCTGTAAATACAGTAGCGTGGTGAAGCAATCCACTCACTCACTCGCCCAATGGCTGTAAACACAGTAGCGCGGTGAAGCACTCCGCTCCCTCACTCGCCCAATGGCTGTAAACACAGTAGCGCGGTAAAGCAATCCGCTCGCTCGCCCAATGACTGTAAACACAGTAGCGCGGTGAAGCAATCCGCTCACTCGCTCGCCCAATGACTGTAAACACAGTAGCGCGGTGAAGCACTCCGCTCCCTCACTCGCCCAATGGCTGTAAACACAGTAGCGCGGTAAAGCAATCCGCTCGCTCGCCCAATGACTGTAAACACAGTAGCGCGGTGAAGCATTCCGCTCACTCGCTCGCCCAATGGCTGTAAACACAGTAGCGCGGTGAAGCAATCCGCTCGCTCGCTCGCCCAATGACTTTAAACACAGTAGCGTGGTGAAGCAATCCGCTCGCTCGCCCAATGGCTGTAAACACAGTAGCGCGGTGAAGCAATCCGCTCGCTCGCCCAATGGCTGTAAACACAGTAGCGTGGTGAAGCAATCCGCTCACTCGCTCGCCCAATGGCTGTAAACACAGTAGCGCGGTGAAGCAATCCACTCGCTCACTCGCCCAATGGCTGTAAACACAGTAGCGCGGTGAAGCAATCCGCTCACTCGCCCAATGGCTGTAAACACAGTAGCGTGGTGAAGCAATCTGCTCGCTCGCCCAATGGCTGTAAACACAGTAGCGTGGTGAAGCAATCCGCTCGCTCGCCCAATGGCTGTAAACACAGTAGCGTGGTGAAGCAATCCGCTCACTCGCTCGCCCAATGGCTGTAAACACAGTAGCGCGGTGAAGCAATCCACTCGCTCACTCGCCCAATGGCTGTAAACACAGTAGCGCGGTGAAGCAATCCGCACACTCGCCCAATGGCTGTAAACACAGTAGCGCGGTGAAGCAATCCGCTCGCTCGCCCAATGGCTGCAAACACAGTAGCGTGGTGAAGCAATCCGCTCGCTCGCCCAATGGCTGTAAACACAGTAGCGTGGTGAAGCAATCCGCTCACTCGCTCGCCCAATGGCTGTAAACACAGTAGCACGGTGAAGCAATCCACTCGCTCACTCGCCCAATGGCTGTAAACACAGTAGCGCGGTTAAGCAATCCGCTCACTCGCCCAATGGCTGTAAACACAGTAGCGTGGTGAAGCAATCCACTCACTCACTCGCCCAATGGCTGTAAACACAGTAGCGTGGTGAAGCAATCCGCTCGCTCGCCCAATGGCTGTAAACACAGTAGCGTGGTGAAGCAATTCGCTCGCTCGCCCAATGGCTGTAAACACAGTAGCGTGGTGAAGCAATCCGCTCACTCGCTCGCCCAATGGCTGTAAACACAGTAGCGCGGTGAAGCAATCCGCTCGCTCGCCCAATGGCTGTAAACACAGTAGCGCGGTGAAGCAA
This sequence comes from Somniosus microcephalus, assembly GCF_052327205.1. Taxonomy (NCBI): domain Eukaryota; kingdom Metazoa; phylum Chordata; class Chondrichthyes; order Squaliformes; family Somniosidae; genus Somniosus; species Somniosus microcephalus. The sequence continues at coordinate 239,470,208 of NC_140997.1, read as the reverse complement.
TCCGCTCGCTCGCCCAATGGCTGTAAACACAGTAGCGCGGTGAAGCAATCCGCTCGCTCGCCCAATGGCTGTAAACAAAGTAGCGCGGTGAAGGAATCCGCTCGCTCGCCCAATGGCTGTAAACACAGTAGCGCTGTGAAGCAATCCGCTCGCTCGCCCAATGGCTGTAAACACAGTAGCGCGGTGAAGCAATCCACTCACTCACTCGCCCAATGGCTGTAAACACAGTAGCGTGGTGAAGCAATCCACTCGCTCACTCGCCCAATGGCTGTAAACACAGTAGCGTGGTGAAGCAATCCGCTCGCTCGCCCAATGGCTGTACACACAGTAGCGTGGTGAAGCAATCCGCTCGCTCGCCCAATGGCTGTAAACACAGTAGCGTGGTGAAGCAATCCGCTCGCTCGCCCAATGGCTGTAAACACAGTAGCGTGGTGAAGCAATCCGCTCACTCGCCCAATGGCTGTAAACACAGTAGCGTGGTGAAGCAATCCGCTCGCTCGCCCAATGGCTGTAAACACAGTAGCGTGGTGACGCAATCCGCTCACTCGCTCGCCCAATGGCTGTAAACACAGTAGCGCGGTGAAGCAATCCGCTCGCTCGCCCAATGGCTGTAAACACAGTAGCGTGGTGAAGCAATCCGCTCACTCGCTCGCCCAATGGCTGTAAACACAGTAGCGCGGTGAAGCAATCCACTCGCTCACTCGCCCAATGGCTGTAAACACAGTAGCGAGGTGAAGCAATCCGCTCACTCGCCCAATTGCTGTAAACACAGTAGCGCGGTGAAGCAATCCGCTCGTTCGCCCAATGGCTGTAAACACAGTAGCGTGTTGAAGCAATCCGCTCACTCGCTCGCCCAATGGCTGTAAACACAGTAGCGCGGTGAAGCAATCCACTCGCTCACTCGCCCAATGGCTGTAAACACAGTAGCGCGGTGAAGCAATCCGCTCGTTCGCCCAATGGCTGTAAACACAGTAGCGTGGTGAAGCAATCCGCTCGTTCACTCGCCCAATGACTGTAAACACAGTAGCGTTGTGAAGCAATCCGCTCGCTCGCCCAATGGCTGTAAACACAGTAGCGTGGTGAAGCAATCCGCTCACTCGCTCGCCCAATGGCTGTAAACAAAGTAGCGTGGTGAAGCAATCCGCTCGCTCGCCCAATGGCTGTAAACACAGTAGCGTGGTGAAGCAATCCGCTCACTTGCTCGCCCAATGGCTGTAAACACAGTAGCGCGGTGAAGCAATCCGCTCGCTCGCCCAATGGCTGTAAATACAGTAGCGCGGTGAAGCAATCCGCTCGCTCGCCCAATGGCTGTAAACACAGTAGCGCGGTGAAGCAATCCGCTCGCTCGCCCAATGGCTGTAAACAAAGTAGCGCGGTGAAGCAATCCGCTCGCTCGCCCAATGGCTGTAAACACAGTAGCGCGGTGAAGCAATCCGCTCGCTCGCCCAATGGCTGTAAACACAGTAGCGCGGTGAAGCAATCCACTCACTCACTCGCCCAATGGCTGTAAACACAGTAGCGTGGTGAAGCAATCCACTCGCTCACTCGCCCAATGGCTGTAAACACAGTAGCGTGGTGAAGCAATCCGCTCGCTCGCCCAATGGCTGTAAACACAGTAGCGTGGTGAAGCAATCCGCTCACTCGCTCGCCCAATGGCTGTAAACACAGTAGCGTGGTGAAGCAATCCGCTCACTCGCTCGCCCAATGGCTGTAAACACAGTAGCGTGGTGAAGCAATCCGCTCACTCGCCCAATGGCTGTAAACACAGTAGAATGGTAAAGCAATCCGCTCGCTCACTCGCCCAATGACTGTAAACACAGTAGCGCGGTGAAGCAATCCGCTCACTCGCCCAATGGTTGTAAACACAGTCTCGCGGTGAAGCAATCCGCTCACTCGCCCAATGGCTGTAAACACAGTAGAATGGTGAAGCAATCCGGTCGCTCGCTCGCCCAATGATTGTAAACACAGTAGCGCGGTGAAGCAATCCGCTCACTCGCCCAATGGCTGTAAACACAGTAGCGTGGTGAAGCAATCCGCTCACTCACTCGCCCAATGGCTGTAAACACAGTAGCATGGTGAAGCAATCCGCTCGCTCGCCCAATGGCTGTAAACACAGTAGCGTGGTGAAGCAATCCGCTCGCTCGCCCAATGGCTGTAAACACAGTAGCGTGGTGAAGCAATCCGCTCACTCGCTCGCCCAATGGCTGTAAGCACAGTAGCGCGGTGAGGCAATCCACTCGCTCACTCGCCCAATGGCTGTAAACACAGTAGCGCGATGAAGCAATCCGCTCACTCACTCGCCCAATGGCTGTAAACACAGTAGCGCGGTGAAGCAATCCGCTCCCTCACTCGCCCAATGGCTGTAAACACAGTAGCGCGGTGAAGCAATCCGCTCGCTCGCCCAATGATTGTCAACACAGTAGCGCGGTGAAGCAATCCGCTCACTCGCTCGCCCAATGACTGTAAACACAGTAGCGTGGTGAAGCAATCCGCTCACTCGCTCGCCCAATGGCTGTAAACACAGTAGCGAGGTGAAGCAATCCGCTCGCTCGCCCAATGGCTGTAAACACAGTAGCGTGGTGAAGCAATCCGCTCACTCGCTCGCCCAATGGCTGTAAACACAGTAGCACGGTGAAGCAATCCACTCGCTCACTCGCCCAATGGCTGTAAACACAGTAGCGCGGTGAAGCAATCCGCTCACTCGCCCAATGGCTGTAAACACAGTAGCGTGGTGAAGCAATCCACTCACTCACTCGCCCAATGGCTGTAAATACAGTAGCGTGGTGAAGCAATCCACTCACTCACTCGCCCAATGGCTGTAAACACAGTAGCGCGGTGAAGCACTCCGCTCCCTCACTCGCCCAATGGCTGTAAACACAGTAGCGCGGTAAAGCAATCCGCTCGCTCGCCCAATGACTGTAAACACAGTAGCGCGGTGAAGCAATCCGCTCACTCGCTCGCCCAATGACTGTAAACACAGTAGCGCGGTGAAGCACTCCGCTCCCTCACTCGCCCAATGGCTGTAAACACAGTAGCGCGGTAAAGCAATCCGCTCGCTCGCCCAATGACTGTAAACACAGTAGCGCGGTGAAGCATTCCGCTCACTCGCTCGCCCAATGGCTGTAAACACAGTAGCGCGGTGAAGCAATCCGCTCGCTCGCTCGCCCAATGACTTTAAACACAGTAGCGTGGTGAAGCAATCCGCTCGCTCGCCCAATGGCTGTAAACACAGTAGCGTGGTGAAGCAATCCGCTCGCTCGCCCAATGGCTGTAAACACAGTAGCGTGGTGAAGCAATCCGCTCACTCGCTCGCCCAATGGCTGTAAACACAGTAGCGCGGTGAAGCAATCCACTCGCTCACTCGCCCAATGGCTGTAAACACAGTAGCGCGGTGAAGCAATCCGCTCACTCGCCCAATGGCTGTAAACACAGTAGCGCGGTGAAGCAATCCGCTCGCTCGCCCAATGGCTGTAAACACAGTAGCGTGGTGAAGCAATCCGCTCGCTCGCCCAATGGCTGTAAACACAGTAGCGTGGTGAAGCAATCCGCTCACTCGCTCGCCCAATGGCTGTAAACACAGTAGCACGGTGAAGCAATCCACTCGCTCACTCGCCCAATGGCTGTAAACACAGTAGCGCGGTTAAGCAATCCGCTCACTCGCCCAATGGCTGTAAACACAGTAGCGTGGTGAAGCAATCCACTCACTCACTCGCCCAATGGCTGTAAACACAGTAGCGTGGTGAAGCAATCCGCTCGCTCGCCCAATGGCTGTAAACACAGTAGCGTGGTGAAGCAATTCGCTCGCTCGCCCAATGGCTGTAAACACAGTAGCGTGGTGAAGCAATCCGCTCACTCGCTCGCCCAATGGCTGTAAACACAGTAGCGCGGTGAAGCAATCCGCTCGCTCGCCCAATGGCTGTAAACACAGTAGCGCGGTGAAGCAATCCGCTCGCTCGCCCAATGGCTGTAAACAAAGTAGCGCGGTGAAGGAATCCGCTCGCTCGCCCAATGGCTGTAAACACAGTAGCGCTGTGAAGCAATCCGCTCGCTCGCCCAATGGCTGTAAACACAGTAGCGCGGTGAAGCAATCCACTCACTCACTCGCCCAATGGCTGTAAACACAGTAGCGTGGTGAAGCAATCCACTCGCTCACTCGCCCAATGGCTGTAAACACAGTAGCGTGGTGAAGCAATCCGCTCGCTCGCCCAATGGCTGTACACACAGTAGCGTGGTGAAGCAATCCGCTCACTCGCTCGCCCAATGGCTGTAAACACAGTAGCGTGGTGAAGCAATCCGCTCACTCGCTCGCCCAATGGCTGTAAACACAGTAGCGTGTTGAAGCAATCCGCTCACTCGCCCAATGGCTGTAAACACAGTAGAATGGTAAAGCAATCCGCTCGCTCGCTCGCCCAATGACTGTAAACACAGTAGCGCGGTGAAGCAATCCGCTCACTCGCCCAATGGTTGTAAACACAGTCGCGCGGTGAAGCAATCCGCTCACTCGCCCAATGGCTGTAAACACAGTAGAATGGTGAAGCAATCCGGTCGCTCGCTCGCCCAATGATTGTAAACACAGTAGCGCGGTGAAGCAATCCGCTCACTCGCCCAGTGGCTGTAAACACAGTAGCGTGGTGAAGCAATCCGCTCACTCACTCGCCCAATGGCTGTAAACACAGTAGCGCGGTGAAGCAATCCGCTCCCTCACTCGCCCAATGGCTGTAAACACAGTAGCGCGGTGAAGCAATCCGCTCGCTCGCCCAATGACTGTAAACACAGTAGCGCGGTGAAGCAATCCGCTCACTCGCTCGCCCAATGACTGTAAACACAGTAGCGTGGTGAAGCAATCCGCTCACTCGCTCGCCCAATGGCTGTAAACACAGTAGCGCGGTGAAGCAATCCGCTCGCTCGCTCGCCCAATGACTTTAAACACAGTAGCGTGGTGAAGCAATCCGCTCGCTCGCCCAATGGCTGTAAACACAGTAGCGCGGTGAAGCAATCCGCTCGCTCGCCCAATGGCTGTAAACACAGTAGCGTGGTGAAGCAATCCGCTCACTCGCTCGCCCAATGGCTGTAAACACAGTAGCGCAGTGAAGCAATCCACTCGCTCACTCGCCCAATGGCTGTAAACACAGTAGCGTGGTGAAGCATTCCACTCGCTCACTCGCCCAATGGCTGTAAACACAGTAGCGCGGTGAAGCAATCCGCTCACTCGCCCAATGGCTGTAAACACAGTAGCGTGGTGACGCAATCCACTCACTCACTCGCCCAATGGCTGTAAACACAGTAGCGTGGTGAAGCAATCCACTCACTCACTCGCCCAATGGCTGTAAACACAGTAGCGCGGTGAAGCAATCCGCTCCCTCACTCGCCCAATGGCTGTAAACACAGTAGCGCGGTAAAGCAATCCGCTCGCTCGCCCAATGACTGTAAACACAGTGGCGCGGTGAAGCAATCCGCTCACTCGCTCGCCCAATGACTGTAAACACAGTAGCGTGGTGAAGCATTCCGCTCACTCGCTCGCCCAATGGCTGTAAACACAGTAGCGCGGTGAAGCAATCCGCTCGCTCGCTCGCCCAATGACTTTAAACACAGTAGCGTGGTGAAGCAATCCGCTCGCTCGCCCAATGGCTGTAAACACAGTAGCGCGGTGAAGCAATCCGCTCACTCGCCCAATGGTTGTAAACACAGTCTCGCGGTGAAGCAATCCGCTCACTCGCCCAATGGCTGTAAACACAGTAGAATGGTGAAGCAATCCGGTCGCTCGCTCGCCCAATGATTGTAAACACAGTAGCGCGGTGAAGCAATCCGCTCACTCGCCCAATGGCTGTAAACACAGTAGCGTGGTGAAGCAATCCGCTCACTCACTCGCCCAATGGCTGTAAACACAGTAGCATGGTGAAGCAATCCACTCGCTCGCCCAATGGCTGTAAACACAGTAGCGTGGTGAAGCAATCCGCTCGCTCGCCCAATGGCTGTAAACACAGTAGCGTGGTGAAGCAATCCGCTCACTCGCTCGCCCAATGGCTGTAAGCACAGTAGCGCGGTGAGGCAATCCACTCGCTCACTCGCCCAATGGCTGTAAACACAGTAGCGCGATGAAGCAATCCGCTCACTCACTCGCCCAATGGCTGTAAACACAGTAGCGCGGTGAAGCAATCCGCTCCCTCACTCGCCCAATGGCTGTAAACACAGTAGCGCGGTGAAGCAATCCGCTCGCTCGCCCAATGATTGTAAACACAGTAGCGCGGTGAAGCAATCCGCTCACTCGCTCGCCCAATGACTGTAAACACAGTAGCGTGGTGAAGCAATCCGCTCACTCGCTCGCCCAATGGCTGTAAACACAGTAGCGCGGTGAAGCAATCCGCTCGCTCGCTCGCCCAATGACTTTAAACACAGTAGCGTGGTGAAGCAATCCGCTCGCTCGCCCAATGGCTGTAAACACAGTAGCGCGGTGAAGCAATCCGCTCGCTCGCCCAATGGCTGTAAACACAGTAGCGTGGTGAAGCAATCCGCTCACTCGCTCGCCCAATGGCTGTAAACACAGTAGCGCGGTGAAGCAATCCACTCGCTCACTCGCCCAATGGCTGTAAACACAGTAGCGTGGTGAAGCATTCCACTCGCTCACTCGCCCAATGGCTGTAAACACAGTAGCGCGGTGAAGCAATCCGCTCACTCGCCCAATGGCTGTAAACACAGTAGCGTGGTGACGCAATCCACTCACTCACTCGCCCAATGGCTGTAAACACAGTAGCGTGGTGAAGCAATCCACTCACTCACTCGCCCAATGGCTGTAAACACAGTAGTGCGGTGAAGCAATCCGCTCCCTCACTCGCCCAATGGCTGTAAACACAGTAGCGCGGTAAAGCAATCCGCTCGCTCGCCCAATGACTGTAAACACAGTGGCGCGGTGAAGCAATCCGCTCACTCGCTCGCCCAATGACTGTAAACACAGTAGCGTGGTGAAGCATTCCGCTCACTCGCTCGCCCAATGGCTGTAAACACAGTAGCGCGGTGAAGCAATCCGCTCGCTCGCTCGCCCAATGACTTTAAACACAGTAGCGTGGTGAAGCAATCCGCTCGCTCGCCCAATGGCTGTAAACACAGTAGCGCGGTGAAGCAATCCGCTCACTCGCCCAATGGTTGTAAACACAGTCTCGCGGTGAAGCAATCCGCTCACTCGCCCAATGGCTGTAAACACAGTAGAATGGTGAAGCAATCCGGTCGCTCGCTCGCCCAATGATTGTAAACACAGTAGCGCGGTGAAGCAATCCGCTCACTCGCCCAATGGCTGTAAACACAGTAGCGTGGTGAAGCAATCCGCTCACTCACTCGCCCAATGGCTGTAAACACAGTAGCATGGTGAAGCAATCCGCTCGCTCGCCCAATGGCTGTAAACACAGTAGCGTGGTGAAGCAATCCGCTCGCTCGCCCAATGGCTGTAAACACAGTAGCGTGGTGAAGCAATCCGCTCACTCGCTCGCCCAATGGCTGTAAGCACAGTAGCGCGGTGAGGCAATCCACTCGCTCACTCGCCCAATGGCTGTAAACACAGTAGCGCGATGAAGCAATCCGCTCACTCACTCGCCCAATGGCTGTAAACACAGTAGCGCGGTGAAGCAATCCGCTCCCTCACTCGCCCAATGGCTGTAAACACAGTAGCGCGGTGAAGCAATCCGCTCGCTCGCCCAATGATTGTAAACACAGTAGCGCGGTGAAGCAATCCGCTCACTCGCTCGCCCAATGACTGTAAACACAGTAGCGTGGTGAAGCAATCCGCTCACTCGCTCGCCCAATGGCTGTAAACACAGTAGCGAGGTGAAGCAATCCGCTCGCTCGCCCAATGGCTGTAAACACAGTAGCGTGGTGAAGCAATCCGCTCACTTGCTCGCCCAATGGCTGTAAACACAGTAGCACGGTGAAGCAATCCACTCGCTCACTCGCCCAATGGCTGTAAACACAGTAGCGCGGTGAAGCAATCCGCTCACTCGCCCAATGGCTGTAAACACAGTAGCGTGGTGAAGCAATCCACTCACTCACTCGCCCAATGGCTGTAAATACAGTAGCGTGGTGAAGCAATCCACTCACTCACTCGCCCAATGGCTGTAAACACAGTAGCGCGGTGAAGCACTCCGCTCCCTCACTCGCCCAATGGCTGTAAACACAGTAGCGCGGTAAAGCAATCCGCTCGCTCGCCCAATGACTGTAAACACAGTAGCGCGGTGAAGCAATCCGCTCACTCGCTCGCCCAATGACTGTAAACACAGTAGCGCGGTGAAGCACTCCGCTCCCTCACTCGCCCAATGGCTGTAAACACAGTAGCGCGGTAAAGCAATCCGCTCGCTCGCCCAATGACTGTAAACACAGTAGCGCGGTGAAGCATTCCGCTCACTCGCTCGCCCAATGGCTGTAAACACAGTAGCGCGGTGAAGCAATCCGCTCGCTCGCTCGCCCAATGACTTTAAACACAGTAGCGTGGTGAAGCAATCCGCTCGCTCGCCCAATGGCTGTAAACACAGTAGCGCGGTGAAGCAATCCGCTCGCTCGCCCAATGGCTGTAAACACAGTAGCGTGGTGAAGCAATCCGCTCACTCGCTCGCCCAATGGCTGTAAACACAGTAGCGCGGTGAAGCAATCCACTCGCTCACTCGCCCAATGGCTGTAAACACAGTAGCGCGGTGAAGCAATCCGCTCACTCGCCCAATGGCTGTAAACACAGTAGCGTGGTGAAGCAATCCGCTCGCTCGCCCAATGGCTGTAAACACAGTAGCGTGGTGAAGCAATCCGCTCGCTCGCCCAATGGCTGTAAACACAGTAGCGTGGTGAAGCAATCCGCTCACTCGCTCGCCCAATGGCTGTAAACACAGTAGCGCGGTGAAGCAATCCACTCGCTCACTCGCCCAATGGCTGTAAACACAGTAGCGCGGTGAAGCAATCCGCTCACTCGCCCAATGGCTGTAAACACAGTAGCGCGGTGAAGCAATCCGCTCGCTCGCCCAATGGCTGTAAACACAGTAGCGTGGTGAAGCAATCCGCTCGCTCGCCCAATGGCTGTAAACACAGTAGCGTGGTGAAGCAATCCGCTCACTCGCTCGCCCAATGGCTGTAAACACAGTAGCCTGGTGAAGCAATCCACTCGCTCACTCGCCCAATGGCTGTAAACACAGTAGCGCGGTTAAGCAATCCGCTCACTCGCCCAATGGCTGTAAACACAGTAGCGTGGTGAAGCAATCCACTCACTCACTCGCCCAATGGCTGTAAACACAGTAGCGTGGTGAAGCAATCCGCTCGCTCGCCCAATGGCTGTAAACACAGTAGCGTGGTGAAGCAATTCGCTCGCTCGCCCAATGGCTGTAAACACAGTAGCGTGGTGAAGCAATCCGCTCACTCGCTCGCCCAATGGCTGTAAACACAGTAGCGCGGTGAAGCAATCCGCTCGCTCGCCCAATGGCCGTAAACACAGTAGCGCGGTGAAGCAATCCGCTCGCTCGCCCAATGGCTGTAAACACAGTAGCGCGGTGAAGCAATCCGCTCGCTCGCCCAATGGCTGTAAACAAAGTAGCGCGGTGAAGGAATCCGCTCGCTCGCCCAATGGCTGTAAACACAGTAGCGCTGTGAAGCAATCCGCTCGCTCGCCCAATGGCTGTAAACACAGTAGCGCGGTGAAGCAATCCACTCACTCACTCGCCCAATGGCTGTAAACACAGTAGCGTGGTGAAGCAATCCACTCGCTCACTCGCCCAATGGCTGTAAACACAGTAGCGTGGTGAAGCAATCCGCTCGCTCGCCCAATGGCTGTACACACAGTAGCGTGGTGAAGCAATCCGCTCACTCGCTCGCCCAATGGCTGTAAACACAGTAGCGTGGTGAAGCAATCCGCTCACTCGCTCGCCCAATGGCTGTAAACACAGTAGCGTGTTGAAGCAATCCGCTCACTCGCCCAATGGCTGTAAACACAGTAGAATGGTAAAGCAATCCGCTCGCTCGCTCGCCCAATGACTGTAAACACAGTAGCGCGGTGAAGCAATCCGCTCACTCGCCCAATGGTTGTAAACACAGTCGCGCGGTGAAGCAATCCGCTCACTCGCCCAATGGCTGTAAACACAGTAGAATGGTGAAGCAATCCGGTCGCTCGCTCGCCCAATGATTGTAAACACAGTAGCGCGGTGAAGCAATCCGCTCACTCGCCCAATGGCTGTAAACACAGTAGCGTGGTGAAGCAATCCGCTCACTCACTCGCCCAATGGCTGTAAACACAGTAGCGCGGTGAAGCAATCCGCTCCCTCACTCGCCCAATGGCTGTAAACACAGTAGCGCGGTGAAGCAATCCGCTCGCTCGCCCAATGACTGTAAACACAGTAGCGCGGTGAAGCAATCCGCTCACTCGCTCGCCCAATGACTGTAAACACAGTAGCGTGGTGAAGCAATCCGCTCACTCGCTCGCCCAATGGCTGTAAACACAGTAGCGCGGTGAAGCAATCCGCTCGCTCGCTCGCCCAATGACTTTAAACACAGTAGCGTGGTGAAGCAATCCGCTCGCTCGCCCAATGGCTGTAAACACAGTAGCGCGGTGAAGCAATCCGCTCGCTCGCCCAATGGCTGTAAACACAGTAGCGTGGTGAAGCAATCCGCTCACTCGCTCGCCCAATGGCTGTAAACACAGTAGCGCGGTGAAGCAATCCACTCGCTCACTCGCCCAATGGCTGTAAACACAGTAGCGTGGTGAAGCATTCCACTCGCTCACTCGCCCAATGGCTGTAAACACAGTAGCGCGGTGAAGCAATCCGCTCACTCGCCCAATGGCTGTAAACACAGTAGCGTGGTGACGCAATCCACTCACTCACTCGCCCAATGGCTGTAAACACAGTAGCGTGGTGAAGCAATCCACTCACTCACTCGCCCAATGGCTGTAAACACAGTAGCGCGGTGAAGCAATCCGCTCCCTCACTCGCCCAATGGCTGTAAACACAGTAGCGCGGTAAAGCAATCCGCTCGCTCGCCCAATGACTGTAAACACAGTGGCGCGGTGAAGCAATCCGCTCACTCGCTCGCCCAATGACTGTAAACACAGTAGCGTGGTGAAGCATTCCGCTCACTCGCTCGCCCAATGGCTGTAAACACAGTAGCGCGGTGAAGCAATCCGCTCGCTCGCTCGCCCAATGACTTTAAACACAGTAGCGTGGTGAAGCAATCCGCTCGCTCGCCCAATGGCTGTAAACACAGTAGCGCGGTGAAGCAATCCGCTCGCTCGCCCAATGGCTGTAAACACAGTAGCGTGGTGAAGCAATCCGCTCACTCGCTCGCCCAATGGCTGTAAACACAGTAGCGCGGTGAAGCAATCCACTCGCTCACTCGCCCAATGGCTGTAAACAGAGTAGCGCGGTGAAGCAATCCGCTCACTCGCCCAATGGCTGTAAACACAGTAGCGTGGTGAAGCAATCCGCTCGCTCGCCCAATGGCTGTAAACACAGTAGCGTGATGAAGCAATCCGCTCGCTCGCCCAATGGCTGTAAACACAGTAGCGTGGTGAAGCAATCCGCTCGCTCGCCCAATGGCTGTAAACACAGTAGCGTGGTGAAGCAATCCGCTCACTCGCTCGCCCAATGGCTGTAAACACAGTAGCGCGGTGAAGCAATCCACTCGCTCACTCGCCCAATGGCTGTAAAGACAGTAGCGCGGTGAAGCAATCCGCTCACTCGCCCAATGGCTGTAAACACAGTAGCGCGGTGAAGCAATCCGCTCGCTCGCCCAATGGCTGTAAAGACAGTAGCGTGGTGAAGCAATCCGCTCGCTCGCCCAATGGCTGTAAACACAGTAGCGTGGTGAAGCAATCCGCTCACTCGCTCGCCCAATGGCTGTAAACACAGTAGCGCGGTGAAGCAATCCACTCGCTCACTCGCCCAATGGCTGTAAACACAGTAGCGTGGTGAAGCAATCCACTCACTCACTCGCCCAATGGCTGTAAACATAGTAGCGTGGTGAAGCAATCCGCTCGCTCGCCCAATGGCTGTAAACACAGTAGCGTGGTGAAGCAATTCGCTCGCTCGCCCAATGGCTGTAAACACAGTAGCGTTGTGAAGCAATCCGCTCACTCGCTCGCCCAATGGCTGTAAACACAGTAGCGCGGTGAAGCAATCCGCTCGCTCGCCCAATGGCTGTAAACAGAGTAGCGCGGTGAAGCAATCCGCTCGCTCGCCCAATGGCTGTAAACACAGTAGCGCGGTGAAGCAATCCGCTCGCTCGCCCAATGGCTGTAAACAAAGTAGCGCGGTGAAGCAATCCGCTCGCTCGCCCAATGGCTGTAAACACAGTAGCGCTGTGAAGCAATCCGCTCGCTCACCCAATGGCTGTAAACACAGTAGCGCGGTGAAGCAATCTACTCACTCACTCGCCCAATGGCTGTAAACACAGTAGCGTGGTGAAGCCAACCACTCGCTCACTCGCCCAATGGCTGTAAACACAGTAGCGTGGTGAAGCAATCCGCTCGCTCGCCCAATGGCTGTAAACACAGTAGCGTGGTGAAGCAATCCGCTCACTCGCTCGCCCAATGGCTGTAAACACAGTAGCGTGGTGAAGCAATCCGCTCACTCGCTCGCCCAATGGCTGTAAACACAGTAGCGTGTTGAAGCAATCCGCTCACTCGCCCAATGGCTGTAAACACAGTAGAATGGTAAAGCAATCCGCTCGCTCGCTCGCCCAATGACTGTAAACACAGTAGCGCGGTGAAGCAATCCGCTCACTCGCCCAATGGTTGTAAACACAGTCGCGCGGTGAAGCAATCCGCTCACTCGCCCAATGGCTGTAAACACAGTAGAATGGTGAAGCAATCCGCTCACTCACTCGCCCAATGGCTGTAAACACAGTAGCGTGGTGAAGCAATCCGCTCGCTCGCCCAATGGCTGTAAACGCAGTAGCGTGGTGAAGCAATCCGCTCGCTCGCCCAATGGCTGTAAACACAGTAGCGTGGTGAAGCAATCCGCTCACTCGCTCGCCCAATGGCTGTAAGCACAGTAGCGCGGTGAGGCAATCCACTCACTCACTCGCCCAATGGCTGTAAACACAGTAGCGCGATGAAGCAATCCGCTCACTCACTCGCCCAATGGCTGTAAACACAGTAGCGCGGTGAAGCAATCCGCTCCCTCACTCGCCCAATGGCTGTAAACACAGTAGCGCGGTGAAGCAATCCGCTCGCTCGCCCAATGATTGTAAACACAGTAGCGCGGTGAAGCAATCCGCTCACTCGCTCGCCCAATGACTGTAAACACAGTAGCGCGGTGAAGCAATCCGCTCGCTCGCTCGCCCAATGACTTTAAACACAGTAGCGTGGTGAAGCAATCCGCTCGCTCGCCCAATGGCTGTAAACACAGTACCGTGGTGAAGCAAACCGCTCGCTCGCCCAATGGCTGTAAACACAGTAGCGTGGTGAAGCAATCCGCTCACTCGCTCGCCCAATGGCTGTAAACACAGTAGCGCGGTGAAGCAATCCACTCGCTCACTCGCCCAATGGCTGTAAACACAGTAGCGCGGTGAAGCAATCCGCTCACTCGCCCAATGGCTGTAAACACAGTAGCGTGGTGAAGCAATCCACTCACTCACTCGCCCAATGGCTGTAAACACAGTAGCGTGGTGAAGCAATCCACTCACTCACTCGCCCAATGGCTGTAAACACAGTAGCGCGGTGAAGCAATCCGCTCCCTCACTCGCCCAATGGCTGTAAACACAGTAGCGCGGTAAAGCAATCCGCTCGCTCGCCCAATGACTGTAAACACAGTAGCGCGGTGAAGCAATCCGCTCCCTCACTCGCCCAATGGCTGTAAACACAGTAGCGCGGTAAAGCAATCCGCTCGCTCGCCCAATGGCTGTAAACACAGTAGCGCGGTGAAGCAATCCGCTCACTCGCTCGCCCAATGACTGTAAACACAGTAGCGTGGTGAAGCATTCCGCTCACTCGCTCGCCCAATGGCTGTAAACACAGTAGCGCGGTGAAGCAATCTGCTCGCTCGCTCGCCCAATGACTTTAAACACAGTAGCGTGGTGAAGCAATCCGCTCGCTCGCCCAATGGCTGTAAACACAGTAGCGCGGTGAAGCAATCCGCTCACTCGCCCAATGTCTGTAAACACAGTAGCATGGTGAAGCAATCCGCTCACTCGCTCGCCCAATGGCTGTAAACACAGTAGCGCGGTGAAGCAATCCACTCGCTCACTCGCCCAATGGCTGTAAACACAGTAGCGCGGTGAAGCAATCTGCTCACTCGCCCAATGGCTGTAAACACAGTAGCGCGGTGAAGCAATCCGCTCGCTCGCCCAATGGCTGTAAACACAGTAGCGTGGTGAAGCAATCCGCTCGCTCGCCCAATGGCTGTAAACACAGTAGCGTGGTGAAGCAATCCGCTCACTCGCTCGCCCAATGACTGTAAACACAGTAGCGCGGTGAAGCAATCCACTCGCTCACTCGCCCAATGGCTGTAAACACAGTAGCGCGGTGAAGCAATCTGCTCGTTCGCCCAATGGCTGTAAACACAGTAGCGTGGTGAAGCAATCCGCTCACTCGCTCGCCCAATGGCTGTAAACACAGTAGCGTTGTGAAGCAATCCGCTCGCTCGCCCAATGGCTGTAAACACAGTAGCGTGGTGAAGCAATCCGCTCACTCGCTCGCCCAATGGCTGTAAACACAGTAGCGTGGTGAAGCAATCCGCTCGCTCGCCCAATGGCTGTAAACACAGTAGCATGGTGAAGCAATCCGCTCACTCGCTCGCCCAATGGCTGTAAACACAGTAGCGCGGTGAAGCAATCCGCTCGCTCGCCCAATGGCTGTAAACACAGTAGCGCGGTGAAGCAATCCGCTCGCTCGCCCAATGGCTGTAAACACAGTAGCGCGGTGAAGCAATCCGCTCGCTCGCCCAATGGCTGTAAACACAGTAGCGCGGTGAAGCAATCCACTCACTCACTCGCCCAATGGCTGTAAACACAGTCGCGTGGTGAAGCAATCCACTCGTTCACTCGCCCAATGGCTGTAAACACAGTAGCGTGGTGAAGCAATCCGCTCGCTCGCCCAATGGCTGTAAACACAGTAGCGTGGTGAAGCAATCCGCTCACTCGCTCGCCCAATGGCTGTAAACACAGTAGCGTGGTGAAGCAATCCGCTCACTCGCTCGCCCAATGGCTGTAAACACAGTAGCGTGGTGAAGCAATCCGCTCACTCGCCCAATGGCTGTAAACACAGTAGAATGGTAAAGCAGTCCGCTCGCTCGCTCGCCCAATGACTGTAAACACAGTAGCGCGGTGAAGCAATCCGCTCACTCGCCCAATGGTTGTAAACACAGTCGCGCGGTGAAGCAATCCGCTCACTCGCCCAATGGCTGTAAACACAGTAGAATGGTGAAGCAATCCGCTTGCTCGCTCGCCCAATGACTGTAAACACAGTAGCGCGGTGAAGCAATCCGCTCGCTCGCCCAATGGCTGTAAACACAGTAGCGTGGTGAAGCAATCCGCTCGCTCGCCCAATGGCTGTAAACACAGTAGCGTGGTGAAGCAATCCGCTCACTCGCTCGCCCAATGGCTGTAAGCACAGTAGCGCGGTGAGGCAATCCACTCGCTCACTCGCCCAATGGCTGTAAACACAGTCGCGCGATGAAGCGATCCGCTCACTCACTCGCCCAATTGCTGTAAACACAGTAGCGTGGGGAAGCAATCCGCTCACTCACTCGCCCAATGGCTGTAAACACAGTAGCGTGGTGAAGCAATCTGCGCGCTCGCCCAATGGCTGTAAACACAGTAGCGCGGTGAAGCAATCCGCTCGCTTGCCCAATGGCTGTAAACACAGTAGCGCGGTGAAGCAATCTGCTCGCTCGCCCCATGGCTGTAAACACAGTAGCATGGTGAAGCAATCCGCTCACTCACTCGCCCAATGGCTGTAAACACAGTAGCGTGGTGAAGCAATCTGCGCGCTCGCCCAATGGCTGTAAACACAGTAGCGCGGTGAAGCAATCTGCTCGCTCGCCCAATGGCTGTAAACACAGTAGCGCGGTGAAGCAATCCGCTCACTTGCTCGCCCAATGGCTGTAAACACAGTAGCGCGGTGAAGAAATCCACTCACTCGCTCGCCCAATGGCTGCAAACACAGTAGCGCGGTGAAGCAATCCACTCTCTCGCTCGCCCAATGACTGTAAACACAGTAGCGCGGTGAAGCAATCCGCTCACTCGCCCAATGGCTGTAAACACAGTAGTGTGGTGAAGCAATCCGATTGCTCGCCCAATGGCTGTAAACACAGTAGCGCGATGAAGCAATCCGCTCGCTCACTCGCCCAATGAGTGTAAACACAGTAGCGTGCTGAAGCAATCCGCTCACTCACTCGCCCAAGGACTGTAAACACAGTAGCGCCGTGAAGCAATCCGCTCACTCGCTCGCCCAATGACTGTAAACACAGTAGCACGGTGAAGCAATCCACTCGCTCGCTCGCCCAATGGCTGTAAACACAGTAGCACGGTGAAGCATTCCGCTCACTCACTCGCCCAATGTCTGTAAACACAGTAGCGTGGTGAAGCAATCCGCTCACTCACTCGCCCAATGGCTGTAAACACAGTAGCGCGGTAAAGCAATCCGCTCACTCACTCGCCCAATGGCTGTAAACACAGTAGCGTGGTGAAGCAATCCGCTCACTCACTCACCCAATGGCTGTTAACACAGTAGCGCGGTGATGCAATCCACTCGCTCGCCCAATGACTGTAAACACAGTAGCGCGGTGAAGCAATCCGCTCACTCGCTCGCCCAATGACTGTAAACACAGTAGCACGGTGAAGCAATCCACTCGCTCGCTCGCCCAATGGCTGTAAACACAGTAGCACGGTGAAGCAATCCGCTCACTCACTCGCCCAATGTCTGTAAACACAGTAGCGCGGTGAAGCAATCCGCTCACTCACTCGCCCAATGGCTGTAAACACTGTAGCACGGCGAAGCAATCCACTCGCTCGCCCAATGACTGTAAACACTGTAGCACGGTGAAGCAATCCGCTCGCTCGCCCAATGACTGTAAACACAGTAGCGTGATGAAGCAATCCGCTCACTCGCTCGCCCAATGACTGTAAACACAGTAGTGTGGTGAAGCAATCTGCGCGCTCGCCCAATGGCTGTAAACACAGTAGCGTGGTGAAGCAATCCGCTCACTCGCCCAATGGCTGTAAACACAGTAGCCTGGTGAAGCAATCCGCTCGCTCGCCCAATGGCTGTAAACACAGTAGCGTGGTGAAGCAATCCGCTCGCTCACTCGCCCAATGGCTGTAAACACAGTAGCGCGGTGAAGCAATCCGCTCACTCACTCGCCCAATGGCTGTAAACACAGTAGCGTGGTGAAGCAATCCGCTCGCTCACTCGCCCAATGGCTGTAAACACAGTAGCGCGGTGAAGCAATCCGCTCACTCACTCACCCAATGACTGTAATCACAGTAGCCTGGTGAAGCAATCCGCTCGCTCGCCCCATGGCTGTAAACACAGTAGCATGGTGAAGCAATCCGCTCACTCACTCGCCCAATGGCTGTAAACACAGTAGCGTGGTGAAGCAATCTGCGCGCTCGCCCAATTGCTGTAAACACAGTAGCGTGGTGAAGCAATCCGCTCACTCACTCGCCCAATGGCTGTAAACACAGTGGCGCGGTGAAGCAATCCGCTCGCTCGCCCAATGGCTGTAAACACAGTAGCGTGGTGAAGCAATCCGCTCACTCGCTCAATGGCTGTAAACACAGTAGCGTGGTGAAGCAATCCGCTCGCTCGCCCAATGGCTGTAAACACAGTAGCGTGGTGAAGCAATCCGCTCGCTCACTCGCTCGCCCAATGGCTGCTTGTTACAGCTGAGAACACTGGTTCGTGACTCCAATATCACTGACTGAACACAAGGCAAAGAAAGAGGAACTATTCCACAACGAGGTCATCCCACACCCAAACCCAGGGCCTGACTTTCAATTACTCAAGTGTAGCAATCCTGAATCAAAGGTCCTGGCAGGCGATGGGTTAATATCACAATGTGCGATGCTCCGAGGGAAAGCAGCAGTGAAATTGAAATGCTGCAGCTTTTACTGCCCATTGTTGGCAGCATGAACAGTGTTAGATAGTTAGTTTGGAACTGAACCATATTTACCTGCATAAAGACAGCACAGTGAAGGGGGTGGGTGTTTAATTAAGTATCTCATAGTGTTTGCATTTTGCGTGCCAGGGCGGAATAGGATCCTGTGTGCGAGGGGGGATAGGATGGTGTGTGAGGGGGGGATAGGATGGTGTGGGTGGGGGGATAGGATGGTGTGTGAGGGGGGGATAGGATGGTGTGGGTGGGGGGATAGGATCCTGTGTGAGGGGGGGATAGGATGGTGTGGGTGGGGGGATAGGATGGTGTGTGAGGGGGGGATAGGATGGTGTGGGTGGGGGGATAGGATGGTGTGTGAGGGGGGATAGGATGGTGTGGGTGGGGGGATAGGATGGTGTGTGAGGGGGGGATAGGATGGTGTGGGTGGTGGGATAGGATGGTGTGTGAGGGGGGTTAGGATGGTGTGGGCGAGGGCCGACTCCCTCCTGTTCCGATCCGCTTTGAACACTATTTTACATTTGATATTCTGTTAAAGCCACATTATTCCCTTTTATATTACCTTTTTCATATTCCATTTTAGCTCATCTAATCTCCCATCACAATGATAGTTGGTCAATAGCCCACACATTACGATCTCCCCCTTTTAATAGAAACATAGAAGATAGGAGCAGGAGTAGGCCATTCGGCCCCTCGAGCCTGCTCCACCATTCAATGAGATCATGGCTGATCATCCAAATTCAGTACCCGGTCCCTGCTTTCTCCCCATACCCCTTGATCCCTTTCGCCTTAAGAAATATATCCAACTCCTTCACAGAATCACAGAATCACAGAATCCCCACAGTGCAGATAGAGGCCATTTCGGCCCATCGAGCCTGCACCGACACATATCCCACCCTATCCCCGTAACCCCACGTATTTAATCCCCTAACACTAAGGGTCAATTTATCATAGCCAAATCAACCTAACCCGCATATCTTTGGACTGTGGGAGGAAACCGGAGCACCCGGAGGAAACCCACGCAGACACAGGGAGAATGTGCAAACTCCACACAGACAGTCGCCCTAGGCCAGATTTGAACCCGGGTCCCTGGCACTGTGAGGCCTCTACTGCCTTCTGTGGTAGAGAATTCCATAGGTTCACCACTCTCTGGGTGAAGAAATTCCTCCTCATTTCTGTCCTAAATGGCATACCCTTTATCCTTAGATTGTGACCCCTGGTTCTGGACTCCCCGACCATCAGGAACATCCTTCCTGCATCTAGTCTGTTCAGTCGTGTAAGAATTTTATAAGCTTCAATGAGATCCCCTCTCATTCTTCTAAACTCCAGCGAGTACAAGCCCAAGCACGGTGGCATAGTGGTTAGCACTGTTGCCTCACAGCGCCAGGGTCCCGGGTTCAAATCCGGCCTCGGGTGACTGTCTGTGTGGAGTTTGCACATTCTCCCCGTGTTTGCGTGGGTTTTCTCCGGGTGCTCCGGTTTCCTCCCACAGTCCAAAGATGTGCGGGTTAGGTTGCTGGGCCATGATAAAAAAATTGGCCCTTAGTGTTAGGGGGGATTAAATACGTGGGGTTACGGGGTTACGGGGATAGGGCTTGGGTGAGATGGCTGTCGGTGTAGGGACCGGGTGCTAGGGTTTGGATGATCAGCCATGATCTCGTTGAATGGCGGAGCAGGCTTGAAGGGCCGAATGGCCTACTCCTGCTCCTATCTTCTATGTTTCTATCTATGTAATCGACCCAATCTCTCCTCACACGTCATACCTGCCATCCCAGGTATCAGCCTGGTGAATCTTCGCTGAACTCCTTCCATAGCAAGAACATCCTTCCTCAGATAAGGTGACCAAAACTGCACACAATACTCAAGATGTGGTCTCACCAAGGCCCTGTACAACTGCAGCAAGACATCCTTGTTCCTGTACTCAAAGCCTCTCGCTACGAAAGCCAACATACCATTTGCCTTCTTAACCGTGTGCTGCACCTGCATGCTTACCTTCATCGACTGGTGCACAAGGACACCCAGGTCTCGTTGCACTTCCCCTTTTCCCAATCTATTGCCATTCAGATAATAATCTGCCTTCCTGTTTTTGCCACCAAAGTGGATAACCCCACATTTATCCACGTTATATTGCATCTGCCATGCTTCTGCCCAATCACCCAACCTGTCCAAATCATCCTGGAGTTTCTCGGCATCCTCCTCACAGCACACACGCCTACCCAGCTTTGTGTCGTCTGCAAATTTGAAGATATTACATCTAGTTCCCTTGTCTAAATCATTAATATATATTGTGAATATAGTTTTTAGTTTTCAAACTCTTCTCATTGTTTTTCAAAATGGCAAAAAGTCAAAATTCAGCAGAATCAGACAGGAAGAGATCAGTGGGTTAAAGGGTGCAGCAGAAGTGCCAGAGATCAGAGTAAAAACACAGAACAGAAATTAAAAGTGAAAGCAAAGGAACTGTGTTAGCGAGGTGAAGGAAGAGGCAGAAATCTAACCACATAGAGAGATACAGATAGAGATAGAGAAAGAGAGCAAGAGTGAGTGAACTAGAGAGATAGACAGAGAGAGAGACAGAGAGATTGCGAGAGTGTGAGAGAGACAGAGGGAGAGATAGAGACAGAGATAGAGCTTGCGGTGCAGACGGCATACTAAGCGAGATGATTAAACACAGACGATAAAATGAAACTGGCTATCCTAAAACTCTTCAACTTGGTTCTGAGTGTCGGTTACTTCCCTGATATCTGGAACAAAGGACTCATAACACCCATATACAAAAGTGGGGACAAAGTCGACCCAAATAACTATCGAGGCATCTGTGTAAACAGTAACCTGGGGAAGGTATTCTGTAGTATCATAAACAAAAGACTTATAAACTTCCTTGAGGAGCACAATGTCTTGAGTAAAAGCCAAATTGGATTCCTGCCAAACAATAGAACATCAGATCATATCTTCACCCTACAGACCCTAATTGACAAACACGTTCATCAAAACAAAAGCAAAATCTACGCATGCTTTATAGATTTCCAGAAGGCTTTCGATTCCATCTGGCACGACGGTTTATTCCTGAAACTTATCGAAAGCGGGGTAGGGGGAAAAACATATGATGTAATTAAATCAATGTATACAAACAACAAATGTGCAGTTAAAATTGGAGATAAACAAACAAAATACTTCCCACAGGGGCGGGGGGTGACGCAGGGCTCGCCCATCTCACCGACACTCTTTAATATTTACATAAATGAATTGGCAAAACTACTTGAACAATCTACAGCACCCGGCCTCACCCTATATGAATCCAAGGTTAAATTCCTCCTCTATGCAAATGACCTGGTTCTGCTGTCACCAACTAAGGAGGGTCTACAGCAGAACCTGGATCTGCTGGAGTCGTTCTGCCAGACCTGGGCCCTGACAATAAATTCCCAAAAAACTAAAGTCCTTGTGTTCCAGCAAAGATCCAGACATCAGGGACCCAAAATAAATTTCACACTAGGAACAACCAAAATTGAACAAACCACTAACTACACATACTTGGGCTTAAAAATCAGTTCTACGGGAAATTTTCATCTGGCTGTGAATGAACTGAAAGAGAAAGCAAGAAGGGCTTTCTATGCCATTAAAAAATCAATCCTAATAGAAATCCCAATTAGCATTTGGCTCAACATTTTTAAATCAGTAATTGAACCAATTGCACTCTATGGCAGTGAGGTGTGGGGACCGCTAACACAACAAGAATTTGCAAAATGGGACAAACACCCAATTGAGATCCTACATGCAGAATTCTGTAAAAGTATCCTCCGGACTCAAAGGAAAACCGTAAACAATGCATGCAGGGCAGAACTAGGCCAATATCCATTAATAATCACTGTCCAAAAAAGAGCCACCAAATTTTGGAAACACCTAGAAATGAGCAACCCCCAATGCTATCATTACGAAGCCCTGAAATGCCAAGAGAGGACCATAAAGAAGAATACCCTCAGTCAACTAGTCCTGGGACTCAGTGAAGTAACTACTAACACTACTAACTGTGATGTATGTAACCTGTTCCACCTTAAGAGAACTTAAGCCTGTTTCACCTTAAGAGATGTACTACTTTCTCTGGCTGCTGTATACGTAATACCGGTGGTGACCACACCGGTATATAAGCACTGTGTAGTAATATTGTATTCGGTATAGTCCCTACCTCCAACCAGTAAAGACCTGTTGAATTTACTCTTGTAGTCTGTGTAGTAATTATCACTATAACACACAGACTTAACAGTGGCGACGAGTCCGATTCTTACCCTGCGGCAGTTATTTCCACGGCGGCTTCGTCCACAGACAGGACGTCGAAGAGAGGTTTCCACCCTCATCACCCTACTGGAAGACACGTCGAGCGGCAGGCATCGAGAAACCGGAGTGCAGAAGACATCCTGACCTTGAAACCTCCATCAGCGACTGTCAGCTTTCTTCTTTCTACCTCGGTGGTGGGTAAGCCGGGCAGCGACGCGACAGAAAGTCAACCGCGTTGGCTGTACAGACGGGGCTGGGAAGACGGAGGAATAAGGGCGGTGAGATCGATCGCGACCGGAGATAAGGGCCGGGCCGCTTTTGAGCGAGAGGCGCAGCGCGGGGACATCGATCGCGACCGGAGATAAGGGCCGCATTCGGGCTAAAAGGCGCAGCGTCTGGGGAAACTGAAGGCGCGAGAGCCGCGGTGAAGCGGAGACAGCGTCGGGGGACGGTTGAAGACCGCCAAGCGCGGGAAAACCGCCATTTTGTGGGCGGAGGACGACAACAAGAGCGGGAAGCCGCCATCTTGGATAACATAAAAATACAATAAATTGCAACGATGCCTAAACATGGGAACATTAATACCTTTGATAGTGACATCGAAGATTGGGCCATGTATGTAGAACGCATACAAAATTATTGTAAGGCAAATAAAATTCCTGATGCAGATAAAGCACGAACATTATTAAATTTAATGGGTGCGAAGACATACGGGCAATTGAAACACCTTGTATCACCAGATGAACCGGCGGATAAGACGTTCGAGGAGATTGTTACTGTCCTGAAAAATCATCTAAACCCTACGCCGCTGATGCTAGCGGAACGATTTAAATTTTATGACAGAAGGCAGCTGCAGAATGAAAGCAATGCTGAATATTTGATGGAATTACGTAAGCTAGCAAAATATTGTCAGTTTGGAACGGGACTGACAGAGGCACTACGAGATAAATTTGTGTGTGGTTTATTTAAACAGGATACACAAAAGCGACTGCTCGAGGAGAATGAGCTGACACTTGAGAAGGCGGTCACTATGGCAGCAGCACACGAAGCCGCAGCGAGAGGCACAGCAGTAATGCAGCTACGGTCACCGGAACTCGGTACAAACAAATTGGGTTTGAGTTCTGTCAAATGTTATCGTTGTGGAAAGACAACGCACGATCAGAACCAGTGTTGGTTTAAAAACCAAGAATGCAGAACGTGTGGCAGGCTTGGCCACATAGCTAAAGTATGCCGGTCAGGAAAGAAGACCAGCAACAAAATGTCACCGCAAGGAAAATACGCAAAGGTACACAAGGTGACAAAGAACAGTTTGACCGAACAGAAGTCAGATTCAGACGCTAGCAGTAATGAACTGGATAGCTTAAGAGTACACAACGTTGGTAAGGATGCAGATCTCCAGACAATTTGGGTCACTCTTCAGATAGCAGGAGTCCAAGTAAAAATGGAATTGGACACTGGATCGGCATTGACGGTCATGAATAAGAAAGATTACAGAAGGTTATTCCAACATATTCCCCTACAGGATACGGAGATTATATTGAAAACAATACACGGGGCAAAGAGTGTATCCCATCGGAAAAATAGAGGTAGAAGTGGTCCACAAGGGCGAAGAAAGCCAAGTAATGGACTTATATGTGCTACCTGAAGGAGGTCCACCACTACTAGGACGGGAATGGATTAGGAAAATGAATATGGACTGGCACTCCTTGAAGGCACTAACGGTAGATTCCGGGGAAACAGATGTCAAACCTAAACGATTGTCCAGAATATTGGATGATGCTAAAGAGGTGTTCCAGCAGGGACTGGGAACACTGAGAGGAATTACAGCAAACATCAAGATTGATGAACATGCACAACCAAAATTTTTTAAAGCCAGACCGGTACCCTATGCAATACGACTTACTGTTGACGTGGAACTGGAAGCACTAGAACGTTCGGGTGTACTGTCTAAGGTAGATTGGAGTGAGTGGGCTACGCCCATTGTTCCCGTTATGAAACGTCCTGCGAGCAACAAGCCAGGAGATCCAGGGAAGGTTCGCATCTGTGGAGATTTCAAAATCACCGTTAATCCGGTGCTTCACACGGTGCAGTATCCGCTTCCACGGATTGAGGATATTTTCGCTTCCTTGTCTGGCGGGAAACACTTCACCAAGATAGACCTGGCGCAGGCGTACTTGCAGATGGAGGTTGAGGAAGAGTCACGCCAATACCTCACGATCAACACGCATCGAGGGTTGTACCGGTACAATAGGCTGGTTTTTGGAGTGGCATCGGCTCCAGCAATTTGGCAGGGGGCCATGGAGCAGGTATTACAGGGAATTCCAGGCACACAATGTTACCTGGACGATATTCTGATCACAGGTGATGGTGATGAACAACATCTCGCAAACTTGGAACTGGTGCTCAACAGACTGAAAGAGTATGGACTTAGAGTAAATCGGCAGAAATGTGAGTTCTTCCAGAAGCGGATCTCATACTGTGGCCATGTCATTGACCGGGAGGGGCTTCATAAGTCTCCTGACAAGATTGAGGCAGTTGTAAAGGCTCCCGCTCCAGAGAATGTCTCTCAGTTGAGGTCGTTTCTAGGATTAATTAACTATTACCATAAATTTCTGCCAAATCTATCCACGGTACTGCACCCGTTAAACGCTCTTTTACAGAAAGGGGTACCATGGGAATGGGGGGAAAACTGTAAGAAGGCATTTTGCAAAAGCAAAGAATTGATCACCTCAGAGGAAGTGTTGGCTCACTTCAACCCGACACTGCCTATTCGGTTGGCTTGTGATGCTTCTCCATATGGTATTGGGGCAGTACTCTCACACAAGTTGCCAAATGGCACGGAAAGGCCAGTCGCGTTTGCATCCAGATCATTGACCTCCGC
The DNA here is from genome assembly GCF_052327205.1 of Somniosus microcephalus. NCBI lineage: Eukaryota > Metazoa > Chordata > Chondrichthyes > Squaliformes > Somniosidae > Somniosus > Somniosus microcephalus. The sequence continues at coordinate 239,444,990 of NC_140997.1, read as the reverse complement.
TGAGCGCAACTATGCGCAGATCGATAGGGAGGCTCTTAGCCTTGTATGGGGAGTGAAGAAGTTTAATCATTACCTGCAGGGCCAAAATTTCACACTTCTGACAGACCATCAACCGTTGGTATCCATTTTTAACCCTAAGAAGGGTGTTTCGGTGATGACAGCGCAGCGTCTCCAGAGATGGTCTCTTTTTCTAGGGGCACATCAATATCAAATAGAATTCAAAGGTACGAAACAGCATGGCAATGCTGATGGGCTGTCGCGCCTGCCACTACCTGAAGAAGAAGACACGACGAAAGTTGACCCTGTTGAGTTATTTCATTCGACCATCATCGAGTGTTTACCAGTCACCAATGCAAGTATTGAAAGAGAAACCAGGAATGACCCGACACTGTCCAGAGTCTACGAGGTGACAGTGAAAGGATGGCCAACACGGGGTGATCCTCTGTTACCGGCATTTTCGGCAAGGCGAGACCAGCTGTCCATCTGCCATGGTACCTTGATGTACGGGACAAGAGTGATTATTCCTCCCAAGTTAAGGGAAAGAGTTTTAAACGAACTGCATGAAGGTCATCTGGGGGGAGTTAAAATGAAAAGTCTTGCTAGGGCTTATGTATGGTGGCCGGGTATTGACCGACAGATTGAGGAGTTAACGAAAAGCTGCGCTGGGTGCCAAAAAGTGCAAAATGCACCTCCGATCGCACCGCTACACCCATGGGAATGGCCTTCAGCCCCATGGCAACGCGTACACATTGACTTTGCTGGTCCAGTCATGGACTCCATGTTCCTAATCGCAGTGGACGCACATTCCAAATGGCCAGAAGTCATCAAGATGAATACCACTACTTCAGAAAAGACAATTGCGGTGTTAAGAACAATATTCGCAAGGAACGGATTGCCAGAACAGATCTGTTCGGACAACGGACCACAGTTTGTATCGGAAGAATTCCGACAATTCTTAAAGAAGAATGGAGTAAAACATTATACCTCTGCCCCATATCATCCGGCGACAAACGGGTTGGCTGAAAGATTTGTCCAGACATTCAAAAAGGCAATTAAGGCCATGAACGATGATCAGATTCCGCTGCAACACAAGGTCGACAAGTTCCTGATGTCATATCGAAACGCCGATCATGCAGTGACTAACCAAAGTCCTGCCATGATGTTTTATAACAGGAGGTTGCGGTCCAAGTTGGACTTGTTAAAACCAAATGTGCGGAGGGAAGTGGAAAACAAACAGTTTCGGCATATTAACAACAAGACCACTCAAACTTTCGACGTAGGACAACCAGTGTTGGCAAGGGGCTATGGAAATGAAAAATGGCAGTCCGGAACAATTCGGGCCAGACAAGGACCTTTGATGTACACAGTAGATATTGGTCATAATGTGATAAGGCGTCATGCGGATCAACTGGTAGAGTCGAGAGCAAGGGTCGAACCCATGGTTGCGACAGAGACAACTGTGGAAGACGTTAATGAACCTGAAGCATCTACCTCGGCAGGGAATGTACTTGATGATGATGACACCCAATACATTGGAAACCAAATAGAGGAGGCACCTCAACAACAAGAATCAGAGACTACTGAGAGGCGTTATCCAAGCCGCGTCAGAAAGCCTCCTGAGAGACTGAACCTTTGAACTGTTATACCTGAAGTTATATATGTATATATGTTATTATGTTATGTTAAATGGGGATATGACTGTTAAGCTAAAAAGGGAGGATTGTGGTGTATGTAACCTGTTCCACCTTAAGAGAACTTAAGCCTGTTCCACCTTAAGAGATGTACTACTTTCTCTGGCTGCTGTATACGTAATACCGGTGGTGACCACACCGGTATACAAGCACTGTGTAGTAATATTGTATTCAGTATAGTCCCTACCTCCAACCAGTAAAGACCTGTTGAATTTACTCTTGTAGTCTGTGTAGTAATTATCACTATAACACACAGACTTAACACTAACAATAACCAGCCCCAGGACAGTGACAGCGTAACACAAAGAATTCGACCCAACACAATCGTCGCTAAGCAAAAGGAAAACTATCTGTCATATTGGGCAGAAACAACAAAAACCCAAAGTAAACTCAATTGCTACTTGGCCCTAAACAGACAATACAACATGGCTGATTACCTGACCATGGTAAAGGATAGCAAACTGAGAAAAACCTTGACAATGTACAGACTTAGTGAACATAGCCTGGCGATCGAAAAAGGTAGACACAGGCAGATCCGGCTACCAAGGGAGGACAGGATATGCTCTCACTGCAGTCAGGGAGTGGTGGAGACAGAGATGCACTTCCTCACAGCTTGTAGAAAATATCAGGGCATAAGGGAGAATTTCTACCCAAAATTCACAAAAATATGCCCGGAATTCAGAAATTTGAATGACGACCAAAAACTCCCATACCTACTAGGGGAAGAGAGAAATTGTGTAACCTTAGCGGCACACTATGTCACAGCTTGCCATAAACAGAGGGACAACCACTAAATATAAGAAAAGAGTATATACAAATTATATGAATGTATATTTATACACTCAGGGATATATCTGTTTATACATTGTATGGATAGATCTGTATTTTTGTGTACAACCATGAATGTTTTTCGATGCTTTGGCAACATAAGATGTGCCTTGTCATGCCAATAAAGCGATTTGAATTGAATTGAATTGACAGAGAGAGAGCAATACAGAGGGAGACAAACAGAGAGATTGCGAGAGTGTGAGAGAGAGGAAGAGACAGAGAGAGAGCGAGAGAGAGACAGACAGAGACAGACAGACAGACAGACAGAGATTGCAAGAGTGTGAGAGAGACAGAGGGAGAGACAGAGAGAAAGAGTGAGAGACAGAGAGAGACAGAGATAGAGAGAGAGAGAGACAGAGAGAGAGAGAGAGAGAGAGAGAGAGATAGAGAGAGACAGACAGAGAGACAGAGAGAGACAGAGAGAGAGAGAGACAGAGAGAGACAGAAAGAGAGACAGAGAGACAGATATAGAGACAGACAGAGACAGAGATAGACAGACAGAGAGAGACAGAGAGACAGATATAGAGACAGACAGAGAGAGACAGAGACAGAGACAGACAGACAGAGACAGACAGACAGAGAGAGACAGAGACAGAGTGAGAGACAGAGAGCGAGAGACAGAGAGAGACAGAGATAGAGAGAGACAGACAGGGAGAGAGAGACAGAGAAAGAGAGACAGAGAGAGAGAGACAGAGAGAGACAAAGAGAGAGAGAGAGACAGAGATAGACAGAGAGAGACAGAGAGAGACAGAAAGAGAGAGAGACAGAGAGAGAGAGAGAGAGAGACAGAGATAGAGAGACAGAGAGAGAGAGAGAGATAGACACAGAGAGAGACAGTGAGAGAGAGAGAGAGAAAGAGGCTATAAATGTACAAATAATTGTAGTGAACGTGTAAAACTGACAGCCTCAAAAAACCTCAAATGGACCCGAGTAAAAGCCTTTGAATTGTGAAAGTGAGTAAGTGTACTGCAAGCGCAATGGGACGTGACCTTGTACCTGTGAGTTTGGATTATACCCCGCACTCCTTCACTTTCAGAAGAGCTGATGGAGTTTCGTACAATGGTGATTCCCCCCTCGCCCCCATCCCTCTGCTCCATCGCCCACTGCCCCCCACCCCACAACCCCCCTGCCCCGCCATCCCTCCACCCCCTCGCTCCCCACCCCCCTCCCCCTGGGCTGTGGTGTGATTGGGTGGCGAAGGGTTAAACAATTCTACTCTCTGTTCGTCAATCTTGTGAACATTTTTGACTTAATTATCACGGAGTGAACAGGAGAGTCTCAGACTATCTCACACAGTCTGGCACAGTCTGAGAGGGCCATTGATGCAGGACTTTGGGAGGAAGATGCATCTACTAACTTAAAACTGAACAGTTGTGACAGAGTAAAGGGTAATTGAGTGGTGAACATGGGAGACAGACACTCCCGGACCAGGACTCGAACTTACAATCCAGATCCTTTCAATTATCAGTCAGACGGAGAGAGAGAAAGAGAGACGGTGAGAAAGTTGGGTTCATAATACTGTACAGTAGAGAACCAAGCTCTGTACAGAAAGTGTAAAGGAGAACTAAAAAAGGAAATAAGAGGGGCAAAGAGAGTTTATGATAGATTAATGGCTAACAGACGACACAGACTTAAGGTAATTGGCAACAGAACCAGAGGGGAGATGAGGAGAATTTATTTACGCAGCGAGTTGTTGTGATCTGGAACGCGCTGCCTGAAAGGGCGGTGGAAGCAGATTCAATAATAACTTTCAAAAGGGAATTGGAGAAATACTTGAAAAGCAGAAATTTGCGGGTCTATGGGGGAAGAGCGGGGGGGTGGGACTAATTGGAAGCTGGCCGAATGGCCTCTTTCTGTGCTGTATAATTCTATGAAAGAGAAAGAGAGACAGAGAGTGAGTGAGAAACAGATAAAGAAAAACATTAGAAAGAATGAAAGAAGAATATAAATTAAAAGACAAAAGTCTTTAATGTTGTAACCACAAAATCTGCTGACTAACCCGTGGTAAAACACTTCCTCCCATAAGATATTAATATACAAGCAGAACAAGAAAACCTTTCATATTTTATTGAAGACACATTGTGAAACCAGGAAAGGCCAGGCTCCGTCCCTGGCCTGCGCTGAGTCAGCTGATCTCACCCAGGGATTTACAACTGGCTTCAATGCCCCAGGGCTAGAGATCGGGGAAAATCAGCTCGGGTTTCTGCTCCTGATCACCCCGTGGTTCCTGCTGACAGCCTGTGTGTGAACATCAGGTGAGTACAGACTGTGATGCCCCCATGGTACAATAGCCTGGTGACACAGATGAATGGCCACGGAGGAGGCACTGAAGGGTGCTCGGTGAAGGGTGCTCACTCAGTGGAGGGTGCCTGGTGAAGGGTGCTCGGGTAAGGGTGCTCGGGGAAGGGTGCTCGGGGAAGGGTGCTCGAGGAAGGTGGGTCCGGGAAGGGTGCTCGGTGAAGGGTGCTTGGTGAAGGGTGCTCACTCGGTGGAGGGTGTCTGGTGAAGGGTGCTCCAGGAAGGGTGCTCGGGGAAGGGTGCTCGAGGAAGGTGGGTCCAGGAAGGGTGCTCGGTGAAGGGTGCTCGGTGAAGGGTGCTTGGTGAAGGGTGCTTAGTGAAGGGTGCTCGGGAAAGGGTGCTCGGGGAAGGGTGCTCGGGGAAGGGTGCCATGTGAAGGGTGCTCGAGGAAGGGTGCCCTCTGAAAGGTGCTCAGGGAAGGGTGCTCAGGGAAGGGTGCCCTGTGAAGGGTGCCCTGTGAAGGGTGCTCGGTGAAGGGTGCTTAGTGAAGGGTGCTCAGGGAAGGGTGCTCAGGGAAGGGTGCTCGGGGAAGGGTGCTCGGGGAAGGGTGCCCTGTGAAGGGTGCTTAGGGAAGGGTGCCCTGTTAAGGGTGCTCAGGGAAGGGTGCCCTGTTAAGGGTGCTCAGGGAAGGGTGCCCTGTTAAGGGTGCTCAGGGAAGGGTGCTCGGGGATGGGTGCCCTGTTAAGGGTGCTCGGGGAAGGGTGCCCTGTGAAGAATGCTCGGGGAAGGGTGCCCTGATAAGGGTGCTCGGGGAAGGGTGCCCTGTGAAGAATGCTCGGGGAAGGGTGCCCTGTTAAGGATGCTCGGGGCAGGGTGCCCTGTGAAGAATGCTCGGGGAAGGGTGCCCTGTTAAGGGTGCTCGGGGAAGGGTGCCCTGTTAAGGGTGCTCGGGGAAGGGTGCCCTATGAAGAATGCTCGGGGGAGGGTGCCCTGTTAAGGGTGCTCGGGGAAGGGTGCCCTGTTAAGGGTGCTCGGGAAGGGTGCCCTGTGAAGGGTCAGCACTTTAAGGAAGGGAGGAAATTAACAAGGTGGCAATTCTGGTCTCCATTGTCTTGTCCTCAAACGGGTGAAATGCGAGGTAACCGAGTGGGAAATTTCCGCCTATTGTGCTGGATTCCAGTCAGTCTGGGGTGTCCTGCGAAGCTCCGATCCATTATTCATGAGGTGAGGAAGATCCCACTCCATTTCCCGGCTGGTAGATAGGGCAGGAGGGGCGACTCCAAGTCTGATACCTACCCAGGAACAGGGGGCGCCTTGGACCGGACTTCAGATGGGAGGGCATTTAAACGGCCACTGTGTTTCAGGAAAGTGTTTTTATCCCATTTCTGGGCCCTTTCTGTTTTTTCCCCCTGTAGGACCATTCTGCCATGTCGTTAATTATTTGATTTTACCCTTGGATCAATGGATTTCCCAATGGGAATTCCCCTGTCTGACATTGAAGATGGGGAAGTACCTGCAGAGGAATGGCAGGTGCTCTGTACTTACCTGTTAACGCCTGCACACCTACATCTGCAGAGAGAAGTAAAAATATCTCCTTTTGGCAGGTGTGGTGCTGGTGTTGTTTATCCAATTCCATTTTGAAAGTTACTATTGAATCTGCTTTCAGGCAGCGCATTCCAGATCACAACAACTCGCTGCGTAAAAAAATGTTTCCACATGTCACCTCTGGTTCTTTTGCCAATCACCTTAAATCTGTGCCCTCTGGTTACCGACCCTCCTGCCACTGGAAACAGTTTCACTCTATCAAAACCCTTCATGATTTTGAACAGCTCTATTAAATCTCCTCTGCTCTAAGGAGAACAACCCCAGTTTCTCCAGTCTCTCCACATAACTGAAGTCCCTCATCCCTGGTGCCATTCTAGTGAATCTCCTCTGCACCCTCTCCAAGGCCTTGACATCCTTCCTAAACAAGACTATGTAGGGTTTCTAAATTGCTGTACCTTTATACGGTTAATTACATGAGGTAAGCATGAGGTTAGCACGTAAGCACGTTCCTACTATGTGTGGTTAGTGCGTAAGTACGCAGGGTTAATACATAACTGCATCAGTAGTTACGTAGACTATTCCCCCTCCCACTCATGCTTATTAGTGTCGCAATCTGTTTATTGTCTCCGGTTATTCCACACACATGATCGACCACAATTGTCCTTCACTACCTTCACTTCCTTTCTATCTCCTTTAGATATTTATTACGGAGAGACTTATTCTCCTTTCAGTCTCCCCTGATGTTCCCCAGATTCACTGGCGCTCCCAAGGCAGATGTTGGTGAGCCTTGCCTTAGATGTTGGTGACGATCCTCACCCAGTGTTTGATGTTGGTGACCAGCTTAACTAGTTTTGGGTAGTGGTGCCCAGTCTTGCCTTGTGTTGGATGAGGATGACTAGCCTTACCTAGTGTTGAATGTTGGTGACTAGTTTTACCTGTTGGTAGATGTTGGTCACTAGCTTTACCTAGTGTTGGCTGTTGGAGCGCAGTCTCCACTTCTGTTGAGTATTTGTGCCCAGCCTTACTTAGTGTTGGATGTTGGTGCCCAGCCTTCATATGGCCCATTTGGCTCCAGACCTCATTGGCCCTTGCATTACCATCATTGAATCCCCCACCATCAACATCCTGGGGGCCACCAATGGCCAGAAAATTAGCTGGACCAGCCACATAAATACAGTGGCTACAAGAGCTGAATTCCAGAGGTGTGGTGAGAGTGACTGCCCTTAACATCAAGGCAGCATTTGACTGAATGTGGCGTCAAGGAGCCCTAGTAAAATTGAAGTCAATGGGAATCAGAGGGAAATCTCTCCACTGGCTGGAGTCATACCTAGCACAAAGGAAGATAGTTGTGGTTGTTGGAGGCCAATCATCTCAGCCCCAGGACATCGCTGCAGGAGTTCCTCAGGGCAGTGTCCTAGGCCCAACCATCTCCAGCTGCTTCATCAAAGACCTTTCATAAGAACATAAGAAATAGCAGCAGGAGTAGGCCATTCGGCCCTTCGAGCCTGCTCCGCCATTCAATGAGATCATGGCTGATCTTCTGCCTCAACTCCATTCACCGGCCCTATTGCCATATCCCTCGATGCCCTTACTAGTCAGAAATCTATCAACTTCTGTTTTGAATATACCCAATGACTGAGCCTCCACAGCCCTCTGGGGTAGAGAATTCCAAAGATTCACCACCCTCTGTGTGAAGAAATTTCTTCTCATCTCAGTCCTGAATGGCCTACCCTTTATCCTGAGGCTGTGGCCCCTGGTTCTAGACTCCCCAGCCAAGGGAAACATTCTCCCAGCATCCACCCTATCACGCCCTGCAATAATTTTGTATGCTTCAATGAGATCCCCTCTCATTCTTCTGATTTCAAGAGAATACAGGCCTAGTTTACTCGATCTCTTCTCATACGACAGTCCTGCCATCCCAGGAATCAATCTCGTGAACATTCGTTGCACTCCCTCTATGGCGAGTATATCCTTCCTTAGGTAAGGAGACCAAAATTGTACACGGTACTCCAGGTGTGGTCTCACCAAGGCCCTATATAATTGGAGTAAGACTTCTGTACTCAAATCCTCTTGTAATGAAGGCCAGCATACAATTTGTCTTCCTAATGGCTTGCTGCACCTGCACATTCGCTTTCAGTGATGCATGTACAAGGACACCCAGGTCCCTTTGAGCATCTGCATTCCCCAGTCTTTCACCATTTAGGAAATACTCTGCCTTTCTGTTTTTTCTACCATTACTTCACATTTATCCACATTATATTCCATCTGCCATGTTCTCGCCCACTCACTAAGCCTGTCGAGATCCCCTTGAAGCCTCTTCACATCCTCTTCACAACTGACACTGCCACCTAGCTTTGTATCATCAGCAAATTTGGAAATGTTACATTTAATCCCCTCATCCAAATCATTGATATAGATTGTGAATAGCTGGGGCCCAAGCACCGATCCTTGCGGTACCCCACTAGTCACAGCCTGCCATCCTGAAAAAGACCCGTTTATCCCTACTCTTTGTTTTCTGTCTGTTAACCAATTCTCAATCCATGCTAGTATATTACCCCCAATTCCATGTGCCCTAATTTTGTTCACCAACCTCTTGTGTGGGACCTTATCGAAGGCCTTCTGAAAATCCAGATACACCACATCTACCGGTTCCTCTTTGTCTACTCCACTAGTTACATCCTCAAAGAACTCCAATAGGTTTGTTAAACAGGATTTCCCTTTCATAAATCCATGTTGACTCCGCCCAATCTTACTATTAGTTTCTGAGTGCCCAGTTATTGCATCCTTTATAATAGATTCCAGCATTTTCCCAACTACTGATGTGAGGCTAACAGGTCTGTAGTTCCCAGTTTTCTCTCTCCCTCCTTTCTTAAATAGCGGGGTTACATTTGCTATCCTCCAATCTGCAGGAACCGTTCCAGAATCTATAGAATTTTGGAAGATGACAACCAATGCGTCCACTATTCCAATGGCCACCTCTTTCAAAACCCTAGGATGTAGGTCATCCGGTCCTTGGGATTTATTGACTTTTAGTCCCATTAATTTTGCTAGTGCTGTTTTTTTACTAACAATAATTTCTTTAAGTTCCTCATTCTCGCCACACCCTTGGTTTTCTCATATTTGTGGGAGGTTTTTTGTGTCTTCCTCCGTGAAGACAGAAACAAAGGCCTAGAAATTCAGTTGTTTGCGCCAGCCGCTAGCGCCTTAGGAGGAGGAGGTGTGGGGCGCTAGGCGGCTAGCGGCCGGGCGCTGCGCGATCTGCGCCTCTCCCCAACTTCAGTAAAGATTTAGCGGCGGCGCAAAGCCTTTGCGCGCGCTCAGCTGCGCGCGCAGATCCTGACATCATTTCATCGTGCAACGCCCTTTGTGCGCCCCAAACCGGAAAGTCAGTGGTGCCGGCCTATTGCGCGCCTGGCGCCCCTAGCGACTGGTGGAGGGGAACGGTTCCCAGTCGCTGCGGGGCGCGGGGGGCGCTAATTAAAGGGCACTCCTCCTGCAGTAGAAATGGCAGCCATTTTGCAACACTCCTTCTTTGTGAGAGATGGATCTTTGGAGAGAGACAAAGGTAGAGGGCTTTCTGGTTTGGCTCAACACTCGCACAGGTACTTGTGACTTCAGGCCACAGCTTTGCACTTGTCTTTAACTTCAGAGCCATAGCATTGATTGGAAACATATAATGGGGGCTGCAATGGGTGCAAACGTTGGCCTTCTCCATTGCATTCAAAGGGCTCAGAGACGCCGTGAGAGAGTGCCAGTCATGGCCAGATGGAGAAGGGGCAACAGGCGTCGGCAAAGGAGGCCTTACCCACCCAGGGTATACCGCCAGCAGTTCTCATATTTGAACATGTCTGACGAGCAGTGTGTTCGGAGGCTGCAATTCCGAAGGGTGGTGGTCACTGAGATCTGCCACCTGCTTCGCGGAGATCTGCAGCCACAGCTGAGGAGCAGGACGTCTCTGTCAGTGGCAGTGAAGGTGACAGTGTCTCTCAACTTCTATGCCACCGGCTCCTTCCAATCCACTGCTGGGGACATTTCAACATCTCCCAGTTTGCCGTACATTGCTGCATCCGCCAGGTGACCAATGCCCTTTTCAGAAGGAGACGTCAGTTCATCTCCTTCTCCATGGCCCTTGTCAAGCAGCAACAGCGTGCAATGGGCTTTGCAGCATTAGCGGGCTTCCCCATGGTGCAGGGCGCCATTGACTGCACGCGTGTGGCTTTGCGGGCACCTCTAGAGCATGCCGAGGATTACCGCAACCGGAAGGGCTACCATTCGCTCAACGTGCAGTTGGTGTGTGACCACAGGCAGATCATCCTAGCTGTCAATGCCCGCTTTCCAGGCAGCAGCCACGATGCCTTCATCCTGCGCCAGACTTCTGTGGCAGACATGTTCCAGGCCCAGCCTCACCCACGAGGATGGCTTCTCGGGGACAAAGGCTATCCTTTGTGCACCTGGCTGATGACCCCGCTCCGTGCGCCCAGCACCCCTGCTGAAGAGGGATACAATGACAGCCATCAAGCAACCAGGAACCTCATTGAGTAAACAATCGGCGTCCTGAAGCAACGGTTCCGCTGTCTGGATCGTTCCGGAGGAGCCCTACAGTACTCGCCTGAGCGAGTCTCCCATTTCGTGGTCGTGTGCTGCATGCTGCACGACCTGGCTATCCGCAGGACTCAGCCACTGCCACCAGACATTGGAGGACCACCAGAGGAGGAGGAGGAGGAGGAGGAGGAGGAGGACCAGCACAGGAGGGAGGCAGAAAGTGCAAGGGCCGCCCGTCGGCGGCTTATTGAACGTCGGTTCTAGGCCCCCTCTCAGGGAATGGCTTGGCACAAGATGAATGTAGCCACTCCACAAGCCCTCAGTCGAGCAGGGCAACCAGGACTTCCAAAAGAAAGCATGGACAGTGCGATTTCAGAAAATTTATTACTTTGATACCTCTGTGCCCTTCCCACATAACAAACTAATGGAGAGAAGCCCCCCCCAAAAACACAAATCGAGCAGTCTCGGCCTTTCCAAAAAAACACAAATAGACCAGTCTCGGCCTTTCAAAAAACACAAATACACCAGTCTCGGCCTTTCAAAAAACACAAATACACCAGTCTCGGGCTTTCAAAAAACACAAAGCATTTGGCCAGACCTTCTACTTTTTGCCCTGCGAGGGTGATGCCTTTCGCATCCGTGACTGGCCCCTGCCCGCCCTGCAGCTCCTCCTCAATGGGACCCCAGTGGCTGCAGCAAGGCTGGGGGAAGGCTGCTGAGGGTCAGATGGCGAGACGGCAGATGCCCTTGGGGGTCGGCCTGGACCAGCTCTGGCCCTGGAGGGGCCGGCTGCTGACTGCTCCAACTCTGCTTGGGCGGCAGCAGTCTGTCCAGCGGCTGGTGGCAGCTGCAATGGAGGAGTGACAGTTTCGGCTGCAGGAATGGTGCCAACCTGACAGATCACAGGTACTCCCTGGTCGCCTGAGACATTGGCACTCGCACGGGCCAGCACTGCAGCATGCGCAGCAAACTGCTGAAGAACAGACTGCTGGGCCGATCCAGCGAGGGTGGCAGCAGCTAGTGTCCGTGTGGCCCTGGTCTGTGTTCGCATGACACCAGCCAGTGAATGGACGGCACGACTGAGCACTTGGCTGGAAGCCGCCTGTGCTGCCGCGAAGTCCTGCAGACCCCTGGCCTGTGCTGCTCCGAATTCCTGCACACTCCTTGACAGAGACTCTATGGAGTCAGGCATCCTTGCCACTGCAGCCATGAGCTCAGTGTGCCTGCGCTCAGCCTGGATGGCCATTTCCTCTAGGAGCCGCACCTCCTCTGCGCTCACCGTAGCAGGACTAGAGGCCGCACTCACCCTCCGGGGAGAAGGCCGCCGAGCTTCCCCACCCCTCCCGCGTTGTTGCAGGCCGCTGGGCCCCGGAGCTTCACTCTCCTCCGACCCTTCCCCCCGGCTCCCCTCCAGGGAAGACGTGTCCCCATCATCGCCATGGGCTGCCTCGGCTGAGGGTGGCACTGATGGTCCGGCTTCCTCTTCCTCTTCCTCCTCCTCGCCCTCCGATTCACTCACAGTGCCAGGTTGGGGGCCCACCTCCTCACCTGGCGATTCTCCATCTGAAAGCAGGGAGGCACAAGAGTTGCTTTAGAGTGTGGACAGGGCGGCAGCGAGGGAGGCATGAGTGCTGCTATGCACTGCATTGGGCCGACAGTGGCAAAGGATGCTGTTCTGAGGCGCAAGTGGAAAGAGAGAGGTCAAAAAGGTGATGCCCTTACCATTGGGGCCCAGAACAGGGTCGGCATCTCCACTGGCGACGGGGCCAATCAGCCGGCCTGACATAATGCGCTCCACACGCTGGTCCAGGTCGGAGAGCTGTTTGAGGTCAGGATGGCCTCCCCCGGTCTCACGCTGCTGCCTTCGGTTGTGCGCCACCTTGCCCTGTAAGAGAAAGGACGGCCTCTAAGCACAGTGTGAAGCCCTTATCTTGTCTGCACTGCCTCCCATGGTGGACTAGCCCTGACAGTTTGAAGCCCTCATCTGGGCTGTACAGCCTCCCATGGTCGAATAGCTTTTACAGTGTGTAAAGTGCAGAATGTGCAAGTGATTTTCATGACAGTCCCATAGCTGCTGGATGAGGGCTGGGCATTAGGGCTTTCAGGTCCCTTTGCCCATAAACTGAGGTGCACATGCAGGGATGAGGAGGACACTGGAAAGGGTACTCACCCTGACAACCAGAGTGAGGTCGTTGAACTTTTTTCGGCATTGCACAGGAGTCCTGGCAACCACGCTGTTGGAGGTCACCCTGTTTGACACCTCCCTCCAGGCTTTCCGATAGGCGCTGGGCAGCGGCCTCCTGCCACCTTCAGGGAACAGAACATGGAGCCTGCGCTCCACTGCGCCAACCAGCACCCTCAGGTCACCGTCGCTGAAGTGCTGCGCTCTCTCCCTGGCCTTCTCCATAGTCCTGGGCGTTGTCCAGATCAAGCAGCAGTGGTCAGGCCTTGCTTCAGGGCTGCAGTGTGCAGGGCATGGCAGGCAAACAAATCCACCCTCCCCCTTTAAGAGCTCACCGGCGCCAGAGTGTCTGCCGTCAATCAGCAACTCGCCGCACCTGCGTTGCGCCCGCCCTCGGGGGTTTCGCCCCAGGCTGCCAACTTAGCGCCTAATGATAGTCGTGCATCGCCTGTTTTAGCGCAGCAGCAACCTGTTGGGGTGATGCCACTGAATATCGGCGAAGGTGGCGCGAAGTTGCACCGGGCGCAAACTTTAGCGGCCGCCCGGCTGTAGCGCCCCAAACGTGGCTATACTGAATTTCTAGGCCAAAGTATTTATTTAATTCCTCTGCCATTTCCTCATTCCCCATTATAAATTCTCCCATCGCTGACTGTAAAGGATCTACATTTACCTTCACCAGTCTTTTCCTTTTCACATACCTATAGAAGCTTTTACAATCCATTTTTATATTTTTCGCTAGTTTGTGCTCATATTCCATTTTCCCTTTCTTTATCAATTTCTTGGTCCCCCTTTGCTGATTTCTAAAAAGATCCCAATCCTCAGGCTGACTGCTTTTTCTGGCAACTTTATAAGCTTCCTCCTTTGACTTAATACAGTAATCCCTCCCCAGCCGTGGGGGATACGTCCTTGAAAACCCCCAAGTTAGTAAAACCGCGGTTGGCAAATACAGTATAAATGTTCAAATAACACAATAAAAAAGAATATAAAAGCAATAAAATCATGTTATTTACCTTAATCCTAAATTAAAAACCATGTATATGCAAGATTCACTGCCGTGGTTGGAAAAAGTTGTCGCAGAGAGGAAACCGTGTATACTTGAAATCCGCGTATGGCAAGATGGTTGGGGCAGGATTCCTGTACTAGCTTTAATTTCTCTTGTTAGCCATGGTTGGATCACTTTTCCTTTTGGGTTTTTATGCCCTAGAAGAATATATGTTTGTTGCAAATTATGCATTATTTCCTTGAATGTTAGCCATTGCATGTTCACCTTCATACCTTTTAGTGCAGTCTCCCAATCTACCATGGCCAACTTGTCCCTCGTACCCTTGTAGTTTCCTCTGTTTAGATTGAGGACCTTAGTTTCAGATTGGACTACATCACTCTCAAACTTAATGTAAAATTCAATCATATTATGGTCACTTGTCCCTGAAGGCCCTTTTACCACAAGATTATTGATTAGCCCTTTCTCATTACACAGTACCAGATCCAGAATAGCCTGTTCCCTGGTTGGTTCCTCCACATACTGATCCAGGAAACCATCTCGCATGCATTCCAAGAATTCGTCCTCCACACCATTAGTGGTCATTTGATTTGCCCAGTCAATATGTAGATTAAAGTCCCCCATGATTACCGTATTGCCCTTGTTACATGCACTTCTAATTTCTTGATTGATACTGTGCCCTACATTACCGCTACTGTTTGGTGGCCTATACACAACTCCCACCAATGTTTTCCGCCCTTTGCTGTTTCTTAGCTCTACCCAAATTGATTGCAGTTCTACATCACAATCTGCCGAGCCAAGATCTTTTATCTCTACCATACCGATCTCAACCCTTATTAACAGCGCCACGCCACCTCCTTTTCCTTTTTGTTTGTCCTTCCTAAATGTTGAGTACCCTGGAACATTCAGTTCCCAGCTTTGGTTACCCTGCAACCATGTCTCTGTAATGGCAATTACATCATACCCATTTACTTCTATTAGTGCCATTAATTCATCCACCTTGTTGCGAATGCTACGTGCATTTAGATAAAGTGCCTTCAACTTTGCCTGTTTAATATTTTTCTGCACTTTGACCCTCTTTACTGTTGGCCTTTGTTTCTGCTCACTACTAGTTTTGCTGACTACTTTTCTAACTTGCACTTCCAGCTTT
The DNA here is from genome assembly GCF_052327205.1 of Somniosus microcephalus. Classification (NCBI taxonomy): domain Eukaryota; kingdom Metazoa; phylum Chordata; class Chondrichthyes; order Squaliformes; family Somniosidae; genus Somniosus; species Somniosus microcephalus. Next base: position 239,429,814 of record NC_140997.1, on the reverse strand, counting down.
GTTTCTCTCCATTCTGGGCCCATACTTAGGTTCCCAGCCCCCTAACAAACTAGTTTAAATCCTTTCCAACAGCACTAGCAAACCCCCCTGCGAAGATGTTGATCCCGGTTCTGCCGAGGTGTAACCCGTCCAGCTTGTACAGGTCCCAAATTCCCCAGAATCGGTCCCAATGTCTCAGGAATTTAAATCCCTCCCTCCTACACCATCTCTCCAGCCATGCATTCATCTGGTCTATTCTCCTATTTCTGCTCTCGCTAGCACGTGGCACTGGGAGTAATCCTGAGATTACTACCTTTGAGGTCCTGCTTTTTAATTTATTTCCCAGCTCCCTATATTTTGCTTGCAGGACCTCGTCCCTCTTTCTACCCATGTCGTTGGTACCGATATGGACCACGACCTCTGGCTGTTCACCCTCCCCCTTCAGAATGTCCTGCAGTCGCTAAGTGACATCCTTGACCCTGGCACCAGGGAGGCAACATACCATCCTGGAGTCACGTCTGCGGCCACAGAAACGTCTATCTGTTCCCCTTACGATAGAATCCCCTATCACTATTGCTCTCCCACTTTTATTCCTCCCCTCCTGTGCAGCTGGGCCACTTGTAGTGCCACGGACTTGGCTGTTGCTGCATTCCCCTGAGAAACCATCTCCCCCAGCAATATCCAAAATGGAAAATCTGTTGGAGAGGGAGATGGACCCAGTTGACTCCTGCACTACCTTCCTAGTTCTTTTACTCTGTCTGGCGGTCACTCAATCCCTTTCTGCCTGTGCACTCTTTACCTGCGGTGTGACCACCTCGTTAAATGTACTATCCACGTAGATCTCAGCCTCGCGGATGCTCCACAGTGACTCCAGCCACAGCTCCAGATCTGAAATGCGGATTTCGAGTAGCTGCAGCTGGAGACACTTCCTGCACACGTGTTCGCCCTGGACACTGAAAGTGTCCCTGACTTCTCACATAGCACAGGAGGAGCACTCCACGCAGCTGAGCTGCCCTGCCATGTCCTACCCTTAATTTACTCCCTTTACTTCCTTTAAATTAAAGAATATTAAATACACTAGGGACCTTACTTCCATTTAAACACTACTTACTCTAAACTAGAGACCTTACTTTCACTTTAACGACTGGACTGTAGAAATACTCACCAGGTCCTACTTACCAATCAGCTCCTTCCCTAGTTGTGACATCTCTTTAGCAGTTTTGCAGTTGTTGTTGTTGTTTGACTGCTCCCGCTCTCGGACTCTTTCCTTGGTATAAAGTAAGAACCACGTCCTACAGGGTGAAAAGTTAGGAAAAGCAAAGGCGAAGCAAGGGAGCTCCTCCTTCCACTCCTCCCCCAACTCACTCACTCACCCAACTCCAGCACTCTGTTCAAACCGCACTCAGTGCAAATCGCTCTGCGAAGCCTGTTTTTATAGGCCCTGAAACAAAGGAGCTGGCTGAGCTCTGCGCCCTGCTACAGGAAAACCAGTTTAATCTATTTTTCCTAATTAACTGTCTTCAGCTGATCTGAATTATAGGCCTTGTATATCCCTGTATATGCCTGCTTAAGGCTGGGAAATTTAGATTTTAAACAGTAACAGTTTCCTCCATCATAAGGTCAGAAGTGGGGATATTCACTGATGATGGCACAGTGTTCAGCTCCATTCGCAATGCCTCAGACAATGAAGCAGTCCATGCCCGCATGCAGCAAGACCTGGACAACATTCAGGCTTGGGCTGATAAGTGGCATGTAACATTCGCGCCACACAAGTGCCAGGCAATGACCATCTCCAACAAGAGAAAGTCTAACCACTTCCCCTTGACGTTTAACAGCATTACCATCATTGAATCCCCCACCATCAACATCCTGGGGGTCACCAATGACCAGAAACTTAGCTGGACCAATCACATAAATAATGTGGCTACAAGTGCCGATCAGAGGCTGGGTACCTTTCTACCATCTACAAGGCACAAGTCAGGAGTGTGATGGAATACTCTCCACTTGCCTGGATGAGTGCAGCTCCAACAACACTCAAGAAGTTCAACACCATCCAGGACAAAGCAGCCCACTTGATTGGCACCCCATCCACCACCTTAAATATTCCCTCCCTCCACCACCCGGCGCACCGTGGCTGCAGTGTGTACCATCCACAAGATGCACTGCAGCAACTCACCAAGGCTTCTTCGGAAGCACCTCCCAAACCCACAGCTTCTACCACCTAGAAGGACAAGGGCAGCAGGCGCATGGGAACACCACCACCTCCAACTTCCCCTCCAAGTCACACACCATCCTGACTTGGAAGTATATCGCCGATCCTTCATCATCGCTGGGTCAAAATCCTGGAACTCCCTCCCTAACAGCACTGTGGGAGCACCTTCACCACACGGACTGCAGCGGTTCAAGAAGGTGGCTCACCACCACCTTCTCAAGGGCAACTAGGGATGGGCAATAAATGCTGACTTTGCCAGCGATGCCCACATCCTGTGAATGAATTCTTAAAAAGTTTTGCTTTGTGTTGAATATTGGTGCCCAGCCTTGCCATGTTTTGGATGTTGGTCACTAGCTTTACCTGGTGTTGACTATTGGCACACAGCCTTCATTTCTGTTGTTTATTTGTGCACACTTTTGCCTTGCTTTGGATGTTGGTGACCATCCTTATGTAGTATTGGATGTTTTGACGATCACTACCTCGCATTGGATGTTGGTGACTAGCCTTACCTATTGTTGAATATTGCTGCCCTGCTTTACCTATTGTTGAATATTGCTGCCCTGCTTTACCTTGTGTTGAATATTGCTGCCCTGCTTTACCTTGTGTTGAATATTGCTGCCCTGCTTTACCTTGTGTTGAATATTGCTGCCCTGCTTTACCTATTGTTGAATATTGCTGCCCTGCTTTACCTTGTGTTGAATATTGCTGCCCTGCTTTACTTTGTGTTGAATATTGCTGCCCTGCTTTACTTTGTGTTGAATATTGCTGCCCTGCTTTACCTATTGTTGAATATTGCTGCCCTGCTTTACCTTGTGTTGAATATTGCTGCCCTGCTTTACTTTGTGTTGAATATTGCTGCCCTGCTTTACCTATTGTTGAATATTGCTGCCCTGCTTTACCTTGTGTTGAATATTGCTGCCCTGCTTTACCTTGCGTTGAATATTGCTGCCCTGCTTTACCTTGTGTTGATTTTGCTGCCCTGCTTTACCTTGTGTTGATTTTGGTGCATGTCGTACTTAATGTTGGATGTTGGTGATGATCTTTACTTTGTGTTGGATGTTGGTGACCATCATTTTCCAATCCTCTCTGTGCTGGAGGACTGCTAACATTGTAACTTGTTTAAAAAGGGAGAAAGGGAGAGACCGAGTAATTACAGGCCAGTCAGCCTAACCTCGGTGGTGGGCAAATTATTGGAAAAAATTCTGAGGGATTGTATTAATCATCATTTAGAAAGGCACGGATTAATCAAGGATAGTCAGCATGGATTTGTTAAAGGAAGGTCGTGTCTGACTAACTTGATTGAATTTTTTGAGGAGGTAGCAAGGAGGGTCGATGAGGATAGCACATTTGATGTAGTCTACATGGATTTTAGCAAGGCTTTTGACAAGGTCCCACATGGCAAACTGGTCAGAGAAGTAAAAGCCCATGGGATCCAAGGCAAAGTGGCAAGTTGGATCCACAATTGGCTCAGTGGCAGGAAACAAAGGGTAATGGTCGGCGGGCGTTTTTGTGACTGGAAGGCTGTTTCCAGTGGGGTTCCACAGGGCTCAGTATTAGGTCCCTTGCTTTTCATGGTATAGATCAATGATTTAGACTTAAATGTAGAGGGCATGATTAAGAAGTATGCAGATTATACAAAAATTGGCCATGTGATTGATAGTGAGGAAGAAAGCTGTAGATGCTGAAGGATTAGAGGGGAGTTGAGGAGAAATGTTTTCACCCAGAGAGTGTTGGGGGTCTGGAACTCACTGCCTGAAAGGGTGGTAGAGGGAGAGACCCTCATTTAAAAAGTACTTGGATATGCACTTGAAGTGCCGTAACCTACAAGGCTACAGACCAAGAGCTGGAAAGTGGGATTAGGCTGGATAACTCTTTTTCGGCCGGTGCAGCGACGATGGGCTGAATGGCTTTCTTCTGTGCCATAAATATCTATGATTCTATAATAATGTTGGAGCCTTACCTAGTGTTGGACATTGATCACTAGCTTTACCTAGTTTTGGTTGTTGCAGCACAGCTTTCACTTTTGTTGAATATTTGTGCCCAGCCTTGCTTTATGTTAGATGTTGGTGACTAGCCTGACCTACTATTGGATGCTGGTGACTAGCCTGACCTACTATTGGATGTTGGTGACTAGCCTGACCTACTATTGGATGCTGGTGACTAGCCTGACCTGCTATTGGATGCTGGTGACTAGCCTGACCTACTATTGGATGCTGGTGACTAGCCTGACCTGCTATTGGATGCTGGTGACTAGCCTGACCTGCTATTGGATGCTGGTGACTAGCCTAACCTGCTATTGGATGCTGGTGACTAGCCTGACCTGCTATTGGATGCTGGTGACTAGCCTGGCCTACTATTGGATGTTAGTGACTAGCCTAACCTACTATTGGATGTTAGTGACTAGCCTGACCTACTCTTGGATGTTGGTGACTAGCCTGACCTACTATTGGATGTTAGTGACTAGCCTGACCTACTATCGGATGTTAGTGACTAGCCTGACCTACTATTGGATGCTGGTGACTAGCCTGACCTACTATTGGATGCTGGTGACTAGCCTGACCTACTATTGGATGCTGGTGATTAGCCTGACCTACTATTGGATGCTGGTGACTAGCCTGACCTACTATTGGATGCTGGTGACTAGCCTGACCTGCCATTGGATGCTGGTGACTAGCCTGACCTGCTATTGGATGCTGGTGACTAGCCTGACCTGCTATTGGATGCTGGTGACTAGCCTGACCTGCTATTGGATGCTGGTGACTAGCCTGACCTGCTATTGGATGCTGGTGACTAGCCTGACCTGCTATAGGATGCTGGTGACTAGCCTGACCTACTATTGGATGTTGGTGACTAGCCTGACCTGCTATTGGATGCTGGTGACTAGCCTGACCTGCTATTGGATGCTGGTGACTAGCCTGACCTGCTATTGGATACTGGTGACTAGCCTGACCTAATATTGGATGCTGGTGACTAGCCTGACCTGCTATTGGATGCTGGTGACTAGCCTGACCTGCTATTGGATGCTGGTGACTAGCCTGACCTGCTATTGGATGCTGGTGACTAGCCTGACCTGCTATTGGATGTTGGTGACTAGCCTGACCTACTATTGGATGTTGGTGACTAGCCTGACCTGCTATTGGATGCTGGTGACTAGCCTGACCTGCTATTGGATGTTGGTGACTAGCCTGACCTACTATTGGATGCTGGTGACTAGCCTGACCTGCTATTGGATGCTGGTGACTAGCCTGACCTGCTATTGGATGCTGGTGACTAGCCTGACCTGCTATTGGATGCTGGTGACTAGCCTGACCTGCTATTGGATGCTGGTGACTAGCCTGACCTGCTATTGGATGTTGGTGACTAGCCTGACCTACTATTGGATGCTGGTGACTAGCCTGACCTACTATTGGATGCTGGTGACTAGCCTGACCTACTATTGGATGTTGGTGACTAGCCTGACCTGCCATTGGATGCTGGTGACTAGCCTGACCTACTATTGGATGTTGGAGACTAGCCTGACCTACTATTGGATGTTGGTGACTAGCCTGACCTACTATTGGATGTTGGTGACTAGCCTGACCTGCTATTGGATGCTGGTGACTAGCCTGACCTACTATTGGATGTTAGTGACTAGCTTGACCTACTCTTGGATGTTGGTGACTAGCCTGACCTACTATTGGATGTTAGTGACTAGCCTGACCTGCTATTGGATGTTAGTGACTAGCCTGACCTACTATTGGATGTTAGTGACTAGCCTGACCTACTATTGGATGCTGGTGACTAGCCTGACCTACTATTGGATGTTGGTGACTAGCCTGACCTGCTATTGGATGCTGGTGACTAGCCTGACCTGCTATTGGATGTTGGTGACTAGCCTGACCTGCTATTGGATGCTGTTAACTAGCCTGACCTGCTATTGGATGCTGGTGACTAGCCTGACCTACTATTAGATGCTGGTGACTAGCCTGACCTGCTATTGGATGTTGGTGACTAGCCTGACCTACTATTGGATGTTGTTGACTAGCCTGACCTGCTATTGGATGTTGGTAACTGCCTGAGCTACTATTAGTCTTCCCTTGTGTTGTATGTTGGTGACCATCCTTACCTAATGTTAAATATTTCTGCCCAGCCATACCTAGTGTTGGATGTAGGTCACTAGCTTTACGCAGTGTTCAATGTTGGAGCACAGCCTGCACTTCTGTTGAATATCTGTGCCTATGCTTACCTACTATTGGATGTTGGTGACCAGCATTAGCTAGTGTTGGATTTTAGTGCCTAGGTTACTAGCTTTACGTAGTGTTCACTGTTGGAGCACAGCCTGCACTTCTGTTGAATATCTGTGCCTATGCTTACCTACTGTTGGATGTTGGTAACCAGCGATACTTCACGATAGATTTTGCTGACTAGATTTACCTTGTATTGGGTGGTGACTGACGTTAACTAATGTTAGTTCCCAGTCTTCACTTGTGCTGAATATTTGTGCCCAGGCTTACCTAGTGTTGGGTGTTGGTGACCAGTGTTAACTAATGTTGGATGTTGTGCCCAATCTTGCCTTGTCTTGGATGCTGGTGGCTAGTCTTACCTAGTTTTAGATGTTGGTGACCAGCGTTACATAGTGTTGTTGGCCAGTCTTCAGGTGTGCTGAATATTTGTGCCTAGTCTTACCTAGTCATGGAAATTGGTGACAATGTTACTTGGTGTTGGATGTTGGTGACCAGCATTACCTAGTGTTGTATGTAGGTGACCAGTCTTATCTAGTGCTGGACTTTGGTGACTAGTCTTACCATCCTTACCTAGTGTTGGAAATTGTTGAGTGTCCTTACCTAGTGTTAGATGTTAGTGACCAGCATTACCCCGTGCTGGATTTTGGTGACTAGTTTTACCCTGGTGATGGATATTGGTGACGATCCTGGGATTGTGCTGTGTTGTGAGAATGGGTTGGAAGTATGTATGTTTGAGTATTGGTTGGGTTTATATGTCTGGGTAGAGGTTAAGTGTATGTATGTTGTGGGTATGTATGTTTGGGTATTAATCTGTGTCCCAGGGATTTATCTATGTTGCGGGTATTTATTGATGTACAGGTGTTTATTGGTGTACGCGTGTTTATTGAAGTTGCTCTGGGTGTTTATTGAAATTGCTTTGGGTGTTTTCCGGGTGTTTGTTGAAGTTGCTTCGGGGGCTTACAGGGTATTTATTGAAGTTGCTCAGGGTGTTTACCGGGTGTTTATTGAAGTTGCGCTGGGTGTTTATTGAAGTTGCTCCGGGAGTTTACTGTGTTTATTGAAGTTGCTCTGGGTGTTTACCGAGTGTTTATTGAAGTTGCTCCGGGTGTTTATTGAAGTTTCATTGGGTGTTTACTGAAGTTGCTCCGGATGTTTTCTGGGTGTTTATTGAAGTTGCTCAGGGTGTTTATTGAAGTTGCTCCGGGTGTTTATTGAAGTTGCTCCGGGTGTTTGTTGAAGTTGCTCCGGGGGCTTACAGGGTATTTATTTAAATTGCTCAGGGTGTTTACCGGGTGTTTATTGAAGTTGCTCTGGGTGTTTATTGAAGTTGCTCCAGGTGTTTACCGGGTATTTATTGAAGTTGCTCCGGGTGTTTATTGAAGTTTAATTGGGTGTTTATTGAAGTTGCTCCAGGCATTTATTGAAGTTGCTCTGGGTGTTTATTCAAGTTGCTCCGGGAGTTTACTGGGTGTTTATTGAAGTTGCTCTGGGTGTTTATCAGGTGTTTATTGAAGTTGCTCTGGGTGTTTATTGAAGTTTCATTGGGTGTTTATTGAAGTTGCTGCGGGTGTTTACCAGGTGTTTATTGAAGTTGCTCCGGGCGTTTATTGAAGCTGCTCTGGGCATTTATTGAAGTTGGTCTGTGTTTTCCGAGTGTTTATTGAAGTTGCTCCGGGCATTTATTGAAGTTGCTCCGGGTGTTTTCTGAACATTTAGTGCAGTTACTCCAGGTGTTTATTGAAGTTGCTCCGGGCGTTTATTGAAGTTGCTCTGGGCGTTTATTAAAGTTGCTCCGGGCATTTATTGAAGTTGCTCTGGGCATTTATTGAAGTTGCTCAGTGTTTTCGGGGTGTTTATTGAGGTTGCTCCAGGTGTTTACCGGGTGTTTAGTGCAGTTACTCCAGGCGTTTATTGAAGTTGCTCCAGTTGCTCTGGGTATTTATTGAAGTTGCTCTGGGTGTTTTCTGGGTGTTTATTGAAATTGTTCTGGGGGGGTTTCCGGGGGGTTATTGACGTTGCTCCGGGTGCTAATTGAAGTTGTCCCGGGTGTTTATTAAAGTTGCGCCGGGTGTTTACCGGATGTTTATTGAATTTGCTCTGGGCATCTATTTAAGTTGCTCTGTGTGTTTTCCGGGTGTTTATTGAGGTTGCTCCGGGTGTTTATTTAAGTTGCTATGGGGGGGGGTTTCGGGGTTTAATTGATGTAGCTCCGGGTGTTTATTGAAGTTGCTCTGGGTATTTATTGACGTTGCTCAGGGTGTTTATTGAATTTGCTCAGGGTGTTTAACAGATGTTTATTGAAGTTGCTCAGGGTGTTTACCGGATGTTTACTGAAGTTGCTCTGGGTGTTTATTGAAGTTGCTCCGGGTGTTTATTGAAATGCTCTGGGTGTTTATTGACGTTTCTGCAAATGTTTATTGGGTGCTCAGGGTGTTTATTGAAATTGCTCAGGGTGTTTACCGGGTGTTTTTTGAAGTTTCTCCGGGTGTTTATTGAAGTTGCTCCCGGGTGTTTATTGAAGTTGTCCCGGGTGTTTATTGAAGTTCCGGGTGTTTATTGAAGTTGCTCCGGGTGTTTGTTGAAGTTGTTCCGGGTGTTTATTGAAGTTGCTCCGGGTGTTTATTGAAGTTGTTCCGGGTGTTTATTGAAGTTGTTCCGGGTGTTTATTGAAGTTGCTCCGGGTGTTTATTGAAGTTGTTCCGGGTGTTTATTGAAGTTGTTCAGGGTGTTTATTGAAGTTGCTCCGGGTGTTTATTGAAGTTGTCCCGGGTGTTTATTGAAGTTGTTCCGGGTGTTTATTGAAGTTGCTCCGGGTGTTTATTGAAGTTGCTCCGGGTGTTTATTGAAGTTCCGGGTGTTTATTGAAGTTGCTCCGGGTGTTTATTGAAGTTGCTCCGGGTGTTTATTAAGTTGCTCCGGGTGTTTATTGAAGTTGCTCTGGGTGTTTATTGAAGTTGCTCCGGGTGTTTATTGAAGTTGCTCCGGGTGTTTATTGAAGTTGCTCCGGGTGTTTATTGAAGTTGCTCCGGGTGTTTATTGAAGTTGTTCCGGGTGTTTATTGAAGTTGCTCTGGGTGTTTATTGAAGTTGCTCCGGGTGTTTATTGAAGTTGCTCCGGGTGTTTATTGAAGTTGTTCCGGGTGTTTATTGAAGTTGTTCCGGGTGTTTATTGAAGTTGCTCCGGGTGTTTGTTGAAGTTGTTCCGGGTGTTTATTGAAGTTGCTCCGGGTGTTTGTTGAAGTTGTTCCGGGTGTTTATTGAAGTTGCTCCGGGTGTTTGTTGAAGTTGTTCCGGGTGTTTATTGAAGTTGTTCCGGGTGTTTATTGAAGTTGTTCCGGGCAGTAACGGGTTAATGAAAGTTTTTTTTCGCGCGTTGGGCTGCACCTGAGTGACGTCACCGCCCGGAGTCGCAGCAACTTCCTGAAAGAGAGAGAGAAGGGGGCAGAAAGAGAGATAGAGATAGAGATAGATCGATAGAGAAAGAGAAAGAGACAAAGAGAGAGACTGAGCTCCGGGGCCGGGGCAGGCGGAGGCGGGGACCGAGACGCTCACAGAGAGCGGCGGAACTGCAGCAAAGTCTCTGCACCGCCCGAGAGGCACCGGCTGGGATCGAGAGGCGACAGGCGGTGAGTGCATTTTACACACAGACACTGCGGGACGGGGACCGGGACCGGGATAGCCTCCCCCTCTTGGCCCAGTGCTTCCCAGACACACAGAACGGGGAAGGTGACAACCGGTCCCCTCCGGGCTGTAGGAGATTCCCAAACTGAGATCCAGAGGAAGCGGCAGCTCCTTAAAACCTACCTCTTTGACCAAGCTTTTGGTCATCTGCCCTAATATCTCCTTCTGTGGCTCGGTGTCAAGTTTTGTTTTATAACATTCTTGTGAAGTGCCTTGGGACATTTTACTACATTATGCTCTCTCTTCTCTGAGTTCAACCCATTATTCACGGGCACCCCCTCGACCTCGCCATCTCTCTCCGCCTCGCCACTCCTATCGTGTCACTTGCAGATCAGGCCATCTCTGACCACTTCTTCGTATCGCTCTCCACCCCTATCCCCCTTCCACCCCTACTTCCTTCTGTGTCCACCCCTGGAAAAAACTCTTTCCCAACTTTCTTACAACTGCATTTATGAAATCCCAACTGTCCAGCCTCTGGCCCTCCATTCACCCTGACATTTCTGCAGCTACCGATCTGCTCAACCACACCCTCACCACCACCTTTGATGTCCTAGTCCCTACTAAAACAATTACCCTCTCTCACCCTGGCCGTTTCCCACTGGTACGGCTCTCATCTTTGCTCCCTTACGTCCAAGAGATGCAGACTTGAACGGATATGGCGGACAACTGCTTTAGCCATTCACCGCCAGATCTGGCTGGACCACATAAAGCATTATCGGGTCCTGCTCTCGTCTGCCAATATTGCTCACTATTGCTCAAAGATAAACCCCGGCTCCTATTCTCTACTGCTAACTGTCTTCTTAAACCCCTCTCCCCCTGTCTCCTCCACCCTCATCTCCGAAAACAAGTGTGAGGAGCTCATGGACTTCTTTGTCTCTAAGATTGAGACCATCCGTTCAGCTGGCTCTGCCACTTCCCTTCCTTCCCCTAGCCCACTGGGCCAACCTTTCTCTAAGATTCCCCCCTGCCCTAGCCCTGAACTTGCATCTAACATAGAAACATAGAAGATAGGATGAGTAGGTCATTCGGCCCATCGAGCCTGCTCCGCCATTCAATGCGATCATGGCTGATCATCCAAACTCAGTACCCTGTCCCTGCTTTCTCCCCATATCCCTTGATCCCCTTAGCCTTAAGAAATATATCTAACTCCTTCTTGAATATATTTAATGAATTGGCCTCAACTGTCTTCTGTGGTAGAGAATTCCACAGGTTCACCACTCTCTGGGTGAAGAAATTCCTCCTCATCTCAGTCCTAAATGGCTTACCCCTTATCCTTAGACTGTGACCCCTGGTTCTGGACTCTCCCGCCATCGGGAACATCCTTCCTGCATCTCGTCTGTCTAGTCCTGTTAGAATTTTATAAGTTTCAATGAGATCCCCTCTCATTCTTCTAAACTCTAGCGAATGTAAGCCTAATCGACCCAATCTCTCCTCATACGTCATTCCTACCATCCCAGGTATCAATCATTTCTTCAGTTTCTCTCTGATCTCCCCTCAAGACCTCTCTGCACTCATCTTGTCCATGAGACCCACCTCCTGCTCCCTCGACCCTATTCCCACCAAACTGCTGACCACCCAACTTCCTTTTCTGGCTCCCATGTTAGCTGATATTGTTAGCGATTCTCTCTCTTCGGGTACTGTCCCCCTCTCCCTCAAATCTGCTGTCATCAGCCCTCCTCAAAAAAATCAACCCTTGATCCCTCTGTCCTTACAAACTACCGCCCCCTCTCCAACCTCCCTTTCCTCTCAAGTCCTTGAATGTGATGTTGCCTCCCAAATCCATATCCATCTTTCCCGCAATTCCATGTTTGAATCCCTCCAATCAGGTTTCCGCCCTTGCCACGGTACTGAAACGGCTCTCATCAAAGTTACAAATGACATTCTTTGTGACTGTGACAAAGGTAAACTATCCCTCCTTGTCCTTCTTGACTTGTTTGCAGTTTTTGACACAGTTGACCACTCCATCCTTCTCCAACGTCTCTCCACTGTCATCCAACTGGGTGGGACTGTACTCGCCTGGTTCCATTCTTATCTATCTAATTGTAGCCAGAGAATCACCTGCAACGGCTTCTCTTCCCGCTCCTGCATCATTACTTCTGGTGTCCCCCAAGGATCTATCCTTGGCCCCCTCCTATTTTTCATCTACACGTTGACCCTTGGCGACATCATCCGAAAACACAGCGTAATTTTCCACATGTACGCTGACGACACCCAGCTCTACCTCACTACCTCTTCCCTCGACCCCTCCACGGTCTCTAAATTGTCAGACTGCTTGTCTAACATCCAGTTCTGAATGAGCAAAAATTTTCTCCAATTAAATATTGGGAAGACCGAAGCCATTGTTTTCGGTCCCCGCCATAAACTCTGTTCCCGAGCCACTGACTCCATCCCTCTCCCTAACATCTGTCTCAGGTTGAACCAGACTGTTCGCAACCTTGGTGTCATATTTGACCCTGAAATGAGCTTCCGACCACATATCCGCAGCATAACTAAGACCGCCTACTTCCACCTCCGCAACATCGCCCGTCTCCGCCCCTTGCCTCAGCTCATCTGCTGCTGAAACCCTCATCCATGCCTTTGTTACCTCTAGACTTGACTATTCCAACGCACTCCTGGCTTGCCTCCCAACTTCTACCCTCCGTAAACTTGAGGTCGTCGAAAACTCTGCTGCCCGTGTCCTAACTCACACCAAGTCCCGTTCACCCATCACTCCCTGTGCTCGCTGACCTACTCTTGGTCCTGCAACACCTCGATTTTAAAATTCTCATCCTTGTTTTCAAATCCCTCCATGGCCTCGCCCCTCCCGATCTCTCTAATCGCCTCCAGCCAGACAACTCTCAGAAATCTCTGCGCTCCTCTAATTCTGTCCTTCTGAGCATCCCCGATTATAATCGCTGCACCATTGGCGGCCGTGCCTTCAGCTGCCGAGGCCCTAAGCTCTGGAATTCCCTCCCTAAACCTCTCCACCTTTCCTCCTTTTTAAGACGCTCCTTAAAACCTACCTCTTTGACCAAGCTTTTTGTCATTGTCCTAATATCACCTTATGTGGCTCGGTGTCAAATTTTGTTTGATAATTGCTCCTGTGAAGCACCTTGGAGTGTTTTACTAAATTAAAGGTGCTGTATAAATACAAGCTGTTGGAGTCAGTCTGCTGGTTCCGTTAGTCCTTTATAGTTTAATTAATTAACTATCTGATCTAGGGAGCAGTCCTGGATACATCCCCACTTTGACCACAGACATGTACCTTTTTTCTGGTCTATTTCAAGATAGTTCAAATTGTCCTTGCATCTCTCTCAGCTGTCTGATAGGATCCTCACTAACACTGCCACCTAATCTCTCTTGAAAATGTAATCAGCAATATTAAATTCCAGTCCTGTTCACATCTGTTACAGTGACTGTCACATCTTCCATAGTTCCACTTGCTTCTAACTCTCAGATTCTGTTTTGAATGCTTTGTGCATTCACACACAAACACCAATCAATTCTGACTTCAGTTTTTTGGAATGTTGACCCTTGTGCTCCTTGCTGGTTCACATTTCATTTATTGACTGGCCTTGTTCCTTCGACCGGGGATTTTTAACCCTCACTAACTCCTAGACTGTTTCTTACCCTTTATCCTCAGAATGTTTTCTCACTATTTCAGCTAAACCTTCCATTTCTATTTCATCAGTTTTATTATTCCTACTCTCGCTCTCTCGTCTCGAGCCTAGACTCCACCTCTGACCATATTAGGTTCAATCCTCCCCCACGACTCTGTTTATGCTCTCCACAACTTTATTGGAGCCTTTACAGTTTGGGTGAAAGTCATCCCTTCAGTATACCCGCGGCAGCTGGGGAATTTAAATTCAGTTAATTAATAAATCTGGAATAAAAAGCTAGTATCAGTAATGGTGTCCTTGAAACTATCGGATTGTCGTAAAAACCCATCTGGTTCACTAATGTCCTTTTTAGGGAGGAAATCTGCCGTCCTTACCCGGTCTGGCCGATATGTGACTCCAGACCCACAGCAATGTGGTTGACTCTTAACTGCCCCGCTGAAATGGCCTAGCAAGTCACTCAGTTGTACCAAACCGCTATAAAGATGTATCACCACACGGACTGCAGCGGTTCAAGAAGGCAGCTCACCACCACCTTCTCGAGGGCAATTAGAGATGGGCAATAAATGCTGGCCTTGCCAGCGATGCCCACATCCTGTGAATAAATTAAAAAAAACATTGGGCACAGAAAGCAATCCAGAGATTGCCGCCTTGTTTGTCAATCTAATGCCAAATACCTTAAACTCCCTTTACAAGACCTGAGTCATGTTTCTGTACATATCATTGGTTTGAACATGGACCACAATGTTTGGCTGCTCTCCCTCCCTCCCATTCCATGATGTCCTTCACCCTGGCACAGGGAGGCAATGCACCATTTGGGACTTCTGGTCACGACTGTAATAAAGGCTGTCGCTACCCTTGATCATAGGATCTCCCACTGTTACTACTCTCCTATTCTCACAGTCTACCTGTCTCTCAGCCTTGGCCGGACTGTTTGTAAGTTAAAGTTCAGTCTGACCAGAGCGCTCTACAGTTTGATCATGATCTCCTCTGACCTGTAATCTATTGTTTGGCTCTAGTTTAAGATCCTATTGATTTTGTTGATTGCTGCTCTCCATTGGCTGGACATGTTGAGTGTCTCGTCTCCTGGGTCTCCTTCAGCTCCATCCTGAGCTGTTTCTGGACCCTTCACAGTGTCCCTGTGTTGTCTGTATTTTCCTGTATGTAGCATTTTATTCTTGTCTGCATTACATTCCATCGGCCGCTGATTTCTACACTTGCATATCTTGTCCAACACATTGCCATTTAAAAAAATTTCATTCTCAGGATGTAGGCATCGCTGGCAAGACTGACATTTATTGCCCATTCTTAGTTGCCATGAGAAGGTATCGATAAATGGTACAATTTTAAAGGGGGTGCTGCAAGAACAGAGAGACCGGGGTGGGGGGGGGGGGGGGGGGTGTACGTACACAAAGCCTTGAAGGTGGCAGGACAAGTTGAGAAGGTTGTTCAAAAGGCACACGGGATCCTTGGCTTTATAAACAGAGGCAGAGAGTACAACAGCAAGGAAGTGATGCCAAACCTTTATTTATCACTGGTTAGGCCTCAGCTAGAGTATTGTGTTCAATTCTCAGTCTCTCTCACAGTTACTCTCTCTGCACCTGTGTTGTAAGGGTTTTTCTCTCGGTCTCTGTTACAGTATGGCACGGTGCTAGTTACTGTCATTTCATAGATGCAGATATCAAATATCTGTCTGACTGCCTTTGTCTTCCCCCACTGCGATAGTATTGGCATCAGGGGGGTTGTTTGTTGATTCAGTTCAAGCATGAGAATTCTATTAAAGAGAAAGGTTGTGTGAAAGTATAAACTAATGGTGTTATTGCCAAGTGATGTCCGATTTCAGGACTCTAAAGATCGTCAAATGTATTTTTATGATGTCACTTTGTTTTAAGAGTTTAGTCATCAACCATTTAAAAACCTAAACATTGCAAAGAATTTTTTTTAAATCCTTTTATTTCCTCCATTTTTGTTTTGTTTTCTGTCTATTTAAATAGTAAACCGTTGGCTCACCCTGACTATGACGGGAAAGAGTTAATTGCAGATAGACTGTGAATCGCTGGGTTAACGCCTTCAGCCTGGCAACTGTCCCGGGATCCCGGCAGTGACCGAGGTTCAAATAATTCAACAACAGGAATGGGCAGTAAAGAGAGTGGTGCTGATTTGGGTTTCTTTATTTGAAGTGCTGGATGTATGTGGTGAGAATCCTCCCTCTACCACCAACACAAACACTGGCACTGAATGTTGGTAAGAGATGATTTAATTGGCCTCTGTCTGACTTCACATACCTGGCTCTTATTTAAAGGGACTGTGTCGCATTGTTGGGAGGAGGCCAGTGAGATTTTCTGTTGTAAAATTGTGGGTTTATGTGATTGAGGGGCTGTTGTGGTTTGTATTTTATTCCAGTGGTGTGGCATTTCTCCCAAGGAGGGATGCTTATGGTCAGAGACTCTGGACTCTTCATTGACTCTCTGTCTCCGGTGAGTCACCACACGGATAACACCTGCTAGCCCAGTCTCTGGATTCCATCGTCCTGCTTGAATTTCCACATGGGCAGAGTCTGTGTGCCTGATATTGAGGACACTCTCCCTCCACCCCCTGCCTGAGCAGCCCCAGCGCATGGTCCTGCTTATGGGGACGGTGCGCGGTCCTGCTTATGGGGACGCTGCGCTGTTTGTGTGCCGTGTGTCGGTGGGTCTGACAGATTTGAGCCGTTCTGGGGATGGGCTGCTGTGACTGAGCTCGCTACCAGGGGGCAGCAGTTTGAGCAGAGTTTGACGTCAGGAATGTGTAGGAATATTTTGATCAGAATCCCAGTAACCGGCTTTTCGCATTGTGAATTGCCAGCCCAGCTGCACAGTTCTCCTGCTGGGTGAGGCTGTGGGTGAGCGGGAGCTGGTCTTTGGCAGAGCTGAGTTCTGTGGCACAGAAAGCCCGGGTGAGTGTAAGACTGTGGAGGGTTTGCTTCAGCAGCTTGTAACTCACTGCCGGAGGAGCCAATTCATTTGAAGCGCCGAGGGAGACGGGTGAACGGTGTAAAAGGTGCAGATAGCGAGCAGAGCGCGGGAACACAGGAGGGCAGGACCACTGCAGACTGCACCCCTCGCTCCTTCCCGCCGCACCCCTCGCTCCTTCCCGCCGCACCCCTCGCTCCTTCCCGCCGCACCCCCTCCAGGTAGAATCCACCGGGAAAGGTCGGTTGATTGGAGAGATGAGATTTCTAAACATCCAGAAATAACTACACCTAGAGATCGGACCTGATTGAGGCAGCAGGAGCTAAAAGGGAACTGGATTAATTCTGGTCCCGCGATACTCTGGGAGCTGCAGCATATTCTCTGCATTTTCTGTTGATAGTCCCGGTCTGTATTTGACCCATGGTCAGATTTGATATCTATGAGGAGCTGAAAGTTGCTGATTGTTGCTGCGTTCTTGTGTTGAGAGACCGGGGGGCTTTGCAGAGTTCAGTAGGTAACTGACCATCAGAAAGTCAAGGGGTTATTACAGTGTGAATGGGGTGAAACCGGTAGATGGATTTCAATGAACTGGAGCAGTGTGACCTTAGACTGTACGGCCGCTCAGTAAAGTATTTATTTATTCCACATTCGGATTAAAGTTCAAGTTTTTAAAAATGCAGACAATTGGGGAAGATGTGGGAAAGAATGAAGGTGGAGTGTCTGTGTGTGTTGGGTGGGGGGTCTGTGTCTGTGTGTGTATACTAGTTGTGTAAGCTGTAAATATGAGTTGCAGCAGGTTTGAGCAGCGATTCAATGTTATGAGCTGTGTGATGGAGCATTCAGGACTCGATATGGAGCACATTTTATCTAAAGCATGCGCTGAGAGGAGCGGGCTCTGAGTGTATCATAGAATTGTAGAAGTTTACGGCACAGAAGGAGGCCATTCGGCCGATCGTGTCTGTGCCGGACGAACATGCGCTCTCCAACCTAATCCCACTTTCCAGCTCTTGGTCCGTAGCCCTGTGGTTACAGCACTTCAAGAGCATATCCAAATGTGATGAGTGTCTCTGCCTCTACCAACCTTACAGGCAGTGAGTACCAGACCCCCGCCACCCTCTGGGTGAAAATATTTCTCCTCAAATCCCCTCGAAACCTCCGACCAATTGCTTTAAATCTATGCCCCCTGGTTACTGACCTCGCTGCTAAGGGGGAAATAGGTCTGTCCGATCCACTCTAGTCCCCTCATAATTTTATGCACCTCTAAATCCATGTAGATGGATCGGTGCCGATGTGTAATCCACGGAGCAGCTCAACCTAGAAGCAGAGGGGGGGGGAATGAGGAGGGGGCGAGAGTGAGACCCCGCCCCCCCCCTCTCTCTCGCCCCCCCCTCTCTCTCTCGCCCCCCCCTCTCTCTCGCCCCCCTCTCTCTCTCTCGCCCCCCTCTCTCTCTCTCGCCCCCCCCTCTCTCTCTCTCGCCCCCCTCTCTCTCTCTCGCCCCCCTCTCTCTCTCTCGCCCCCCTCTCTCTCTCTCGCCCCCCCTCTCTCTCTCTCGCCCCCCTCTCTCTCTCTCTCGCCCCCCCTCTCTCTCTCTCTCACCCCCCTCTCTCTCTCTCTCGCCCCCCTCTCTCTCTCTCTCGCCCCCCTCTCTCTCTCTCTCGCCCCCCTCTCTCTCTCTCTCGCCCCCCCTCTCTCTCTCTCTCGCCCCCCTCTCTCTCTCTCTCGCCCCCCTCTCTCTCTCTCTCGCCCCCCTCTCTCTCTCTCTCGCCCCCCTCTCTCTCTCTCTCGCCCCCCCTCTCTCTCTCTCTCGCCCCCCTCTCTCTCTCTCTCGCCCCCCTCTCTCTCTCTCTCGCCCCCCTCTCTCTCTCTCTCGCCCCCCCTCTCTCTCTCTCTCGCCCCCCTCTCTCTCTCTCTCGCCCCCCCTCTCTCTCTCTCTCGCCCCCCTCTCTCTCTCTCTCGCCCCCCTCTCTCTCTCTCTCGCCCCCCCTCTCTCTCTCTCTCGCCCCCCTCTCTCTCTCTCTCTCGCCCCCCTCTCTCTCTCTCTCTCGCCCCCCTCTCTCTCTCTCGCCCCCCTCTCTCGCCCCCCCCTCTCTCTCTCGCCCCCCTCTCTCTCTCGCCGCCCCCCCTCTCTCTCTCGCCGCCCCCCCTCTCTCTCTCGCCGCCCCCCTCTCTCTCTCGCCGCCCCCCTCTCTCTCGCCGCCCCCCCTCTCTCTCTCGCCCCCCCCCTCGCCCCCCCCTCTCTATCGCACCCCCTCTCTATCGCACCCCCTCTCTCTCGCCCCCCCCTCTCTCTCGCCCCCCCCTCTCTCTCGCCCCCCCTCTCTCTCGCCCCCCCCCCTCTCTCTCGCCCCCCCCCTCTCTCTCGCCCCCCCCTCTCTCTCGCCCCCCCCTCTCTCGCCCCCCCTCTCTCGCCCCCCCCTCTCTCTCTCGCCCCCCCCTCTCTCTCGCCCCCCCCCTCTCTCTCGCCCCCCCCTCTCTCTCTCGCCCCCCCCTCTCTCTCTCGCCCCCCCCTCTCTCTCTCGCCCCCCCTCTCTCTCTCGCCCCCCCTCTCTCTCTCGCCCCCCCTCTCTCTCTCGCCCCCCCCTCTCTCTCTCGCCCCCCCCTCTCTCTCTCGCCCCCCCCTCTCTCTCTCGCCCCCCCCTCTCTCTCTCGCCCCCCCTCTCTCTCTCTCGCCCCCCCCTCTCTCTCTCGCCCCCCCTCTCTCTCTCGCCCCCCCTCTCTCTCTCGCCCCCCTCTCTCTCTCGCCCCCCTCTCTCTCTCGCCCCCCTCTCTCTCTCGCCCCCCTCTCTCTCTCGCCCCCCCTCTCTCTCTCGCCCCCCCTCTCTCTCTCGCCCCCCCTCTCTCTCTCGCCCCCCCCTCTCTCTCGCCCCCCCCTCTCTCTCGCCCCCCTCTCTCTCTCGCCCCCCTCTCTCTCTCGCCCCCCCCTCTCTCTCGCCCCCCCCTCTCTCTCTCGCCCCCCCTCTCTCTCTCGCCCCCCCCCTCTCTCTCGCGCCCCCCTCTCTCTCTCTCGCCCCCCCTCTCTCTCTCGCCCCCCCTCTCTCTCTCGCCCCCCCTCTCTCTCTCGCCCCCCCTCTCTCTCTCGCCCCCCCTCTCTCTCTCGCCCCCCTCTCTCTCTCGCCCCCCCTCTCTCTCTCGCCCCCCCTCTCTCTCTCGCCCCCCTCTCTCTCTCGCCCCCCCTCTCTCTCTCGCCCCCCCTCTCTCTCTCGCCCCCCCTCTCTCTCTCGCCCCCCTCTCTCTCTCGCCCCCCCTCTCTCTCTCGCCCCCCCTCTCTCTCTCGCCCCCCCTCTCTCTCTCGCCCCCCCTCTCTCTCTCGCCCCCCCCTCTCTCTCTCGCCCCCCCTCTCTCTCGCCCCCCTCTCTCTCGCCCCCCCTCTCTCTCTCGCCCCCCCTCTCTCTCTCGCCCCCCCTCTCTCTCTCGCCCCCCCTCTCTCTCTCGCCCCCCCTCTCTCTCTCGCCCCCCCTCTCTCTCTCGCCCCCCCTCTCTCTCTCGCCCCCCCTCTCTCTCTCGCCCCCCCTCTCTCTCTCGCCCCCCCTCTCTCTCTCGCCCCCCCTCTCTCTCTCGCCCCCCCTCTCTCTCTCGCCCCCCCTCTCTCTCTCGCCCCCCCTCTCTCTCTCGCCCCCCCTCTCTCTCTCGCCCCCCCTCTCTCTCTCGCCCCCCCTCTCTCTCTCGGCCCCCCCTCTCTCTCTCGCCCCCCCTCTCTCTCTCGCCCCCCCTCTCTCTCTCGCCCCCCCTCTCTCTCTCGCCCCCCCTCTCTCTCTCGCCCCCCCTCTCTCTCTCGCCCCCCTCTCTCTCTCGCCCCCCCTCTCTCTCTCGCCCCCCCTCTCTCTCTCGCCCCCCCTCTCTCTCTCGCCCCCCCTCTCTCTCTCGCCCCCCCTCTCTCTCTCGCCCCCCTCTCTCTCTCGCCCCCCTCTCTCTCTCGCCCCCCCTCTCTCTCTCGCCCCCCCTCTCTCTCTCGCCCCCCCTCTCTCTCTCGCCCCCCTCTCTCTCTCGCCCCCCCTCTCTCTCTCGCCCCCCCTCTCTCTCTCGCCCCCCCTCTCTCTCTCGCCCCCCCTCTCTCTCTCGCCCCCCCTCTCTCTCTCGCCCCCCCTCTCTCTCTCGCCCCCCCTCTCTCTCTCGCCCCCCCTCTCTCTCTCGCCCCCCCTCTCTCTCTCGCCCCCCCTCTCTCTCTCGCCCCCCCTCTCTCTCTCGCCCCCCTCTCTCTCTCGCCCCCCTCTCTCCTCTCGCCCCCCCTCTCTCTCTCGCCCCCCCTCTCTCTCTCGCCCCCCCTCTCTCTCTCCGCCCCCCCCCTCTCTCTCTCGCCCCCCCCTCTCTCTCTCGCCCCCCCTCTCTCTCTCGCCCCCCCTCTCTCTCTCGCCCCCCCTCTCTCTCTCGCCCCCCCTCTCTCTCTCGCCCCCCCTCTCTCTCTCGCCCCCCCCTCTCTCTCTCTCGCCCCCCCTCTCTCTCTCGCCCCCCCTCTCTCTCTCGCCCCCCCTCTCTCTCTCGCCCCCCCTCTCTCTCTCGCCCCCCCTCTCTCTCTCGCCCCCCCTCTCCTCTCTCTCGCCCCCCCTCTCTCTCTCTCGCCCCCCCTCTCTCTCTCTCGCCCCCCCTCTCTCTCTCTCGCCCCCCCTCTCTCTCTCTCGCCCCCCCTCTCTCTCTCTCGCCCCCCCTCTCTCTCTCGCCCCCCCTCTCTCTCTCGCCCCCCCTCTCTCTCTCGCCCCCCCTCTCTCTCTCGCCCCCCCTCTCTCTCTCGCCCCCCCTCTCTCTCTCGCCCCCCCTCTCTCTCTCGCCCCCCCCTCTCTCTCTCGCCCCCCCCTCTCTCTCTCGCCCCCCCTCTCTCTCTCGCCCCCCCTCTCTCTCTCGCCCCCCTCTCTCTCTCGCCCCCCTCTCTCTCTCGCCCCCCTCTCTCTCTCGCCCCCCCTCTCTCTCTCGCCCCCCTCTCTCTCTCGCCCCCCTCTCTCTCTCGCCCCCCCTCTCTCTCTCGCCCCCCCTCTCTCTCTCGCCCCCCCCTCTCTCTCTCGCCCCCCCCTCTCTCTCTCGCCCCCCCCCTCTCTCTCTCGCCCCCCTCTCTCTCTCGCCCCCCCTCTCTCTCTCGCCCCCCCTCTCTCTCTCTCGCCCCCCCTCTCTCTCGCCCCCCCTCTCTCTCTCGCCCCCCCTCTCTCTCTCGCCCCCCCTCTCTCTCTCGCCCCCCCTCTCTCTCTCGCCCCCCCTCTCTCTCTCGCCCCCCCTCTCTCTCTCGCCCCCCCCTCTCTCTCTCGCCCCCCCTCTCTCTCTCGCCCCCCCTCTCTCTCTCGCCCCCCCTCTCTCTCTCGCCCCCCCTCTCTCAATTCACAATTCAAATCGCTTTATTGGCATGATAAGTTACATCTTATGTTGCCAAAGCATCAAAATACATTTATGGTTTAGCACATAAACACAGTTCTATTCATACAGTGTATAAACAGGTATATCCCTGAGTGTATAAATATACATTCGCATTGTTTATATATATTCTTTTCTTAGTTTACTGGTTGTCCCTCTGTTCATGGCAAGCTGTAACATAGTGTGCCGCAGTGTTATACAGTTTCTCTCCTCTCCCAGTAGGAATGGGAGTTTTTGGTTGTCATTCAGATTTCTGAAATCAGGGCATATTTGTGAGAATTTTTGGTAGAAATTCTCCCTGATGCCCTGATATTTTCCACAAGCTGTGAGGAAGTGCATCTCTGTCTCCACCACTCCTGACTGCAGTGAGAGCATATCCTGTCCTCTCTTGGCATCCTGGTCTGCCTGTGTCTGCCTTTTTCGATCGCTAGGCTATGTTCGCTAAGTCTGTACCTTGTCAAGGTTCTTCTCAGTTTGTTATCCTTTACCATGGTCAGGTAATCAGCTATGTTGTATTGTCTGTTTAGGGCCAAGTAGCAATTGAGTTTGCTTTGGGTTTTTGTTGTTTCTGCCCAATATGTCAGATATTTTTCCTTTTGCTTAGCGACGATTGTGTTGGGTCGAATTCTTTGTGTTACCCTGTCACTGTCCTGGGGCTGGTTATTGTTAGTATTGTTAGTAGTTACTTCACTGAGTCCCAGGACTAGTTGACTGAGGGTATTCTTCTTTATGGTCAGCTCTTGGCATTTCAGGGCGTCGTAGTGATAGCATTGGGGATTGCTCATTTGTAGGTGATTCCAAAATTTGGTGGCTCTTTTTTGGATAGTGATTATTAATGGATATTGGCCTAGTTCCGCCCTGCATGCATTGTTTACTGTTTTCCTTTGAGTCCGGAGGATACTTTTACAGAATTCTGCATGTAGGATCTCAATTGGGTGTTTGTCCCATTTTGCAAATTCTTGTTGAGTTAGCGGTCCCCATACTTCACTGCCATAGAGTGCAATTGGTTCAATTACTGATTTGAAAATTTTGAGCCAAATGCTAATTGGGATTTCTATTTGGATTGATTTTTTGATGGCATAGAAAGCCCTTCTTGCTTTCTCTTTCAGTTCATTCACAGCCAGTTTGAAGTTTCCCGTAGAACTGATTTTTAAGCCCAAGTATGTGTAGTTAGTGGTTTGTTCAATTTTGGTTGTTCCTACTGTGAAATTTATTTTGGGTCCCTGATGTTTGGATCTTTGCTGGAACACAAGGACTTTGGTTTTTTGGGGATTTATTGTCAGGGCCCAAGTCTGGCAGTACGACTCCAGCAGGTCCAGGTTTTGCTGTAGCCCCTCTTTAGTAGGTGACAGCAGAACCAGGTCGTCTGCATAGAGGAGGAATTTAACCTTGGATTCATATAGGGTGAGGCCGGGTGCTGTAGATTGTTCAAGTAGTTTTGCCAATCCATTTATGTAAATATTAAAGAGTGTCGGTGAGATTGGCGAGCCCTGCGTCACCCCCCGCCCCTGTGGGAAGTATTTTGTTTGTTTGTCTCCAATTTTAACTGCACATTTGTTGTTTGTATACATTGATTTAATTACATCATATGTTTTCCCTCCTACCCCACTTTCGATAAGTTTCAGGAATAAACCGTCATGCCAGATGGAGTCGAAAGCCTTCTGGAAATCTACAAAGCATGCGTAGATTTTGCTTTTGTTATGGTGAACGTGTTTGTCAATTAGGGTCTGTAGGGTGAAGATATGATCGGATGTTCTATAGTTTGGCAGGAATCCAATTTGGCTTTTACTCAAGACATTGTGCTCCTCAAGGAAGTTTATAAGTCTTTTGTTTATGATGCTACAGAATACCTTCCCCAGGTTACTGTTTACACAGATGCCTCGATAGTTGTTTGGGTCGATTTTGTCCCCACTTTTGTATATGGGCGTTATGAGTCCTTTGTTCCAGATATCAGGGAAATAACCGACACTCAGAACCAAGTTGAAGAGTTTTAGGATAGCCAGTTTCATTTTGTTGTCTGTGTGTTTAATCATCTCGTTTAGTATGCCGTCTGTCCCGCAGGCTTTTCCTGGTCGCAGGTCCTTGAGTTTTTCAAGAAGTTCTTTTTCTGTTATTATGGCGTCCAGCGGGTTTTGGTTATCTTTTATGGCCATTTCTAGCTTTTCCAGTTTTTTGCATATTTGGTGTTGCTCTGGTCTTAGTGTGTTTTTCTGGTATAATTTTTCAAAGTGGTTTACCCATGTGTCCCCATTTTGAATGGCCAAATCGTCGTGTTGTTTTTTGTGTAGTGTTTTCAAGTTTTC